>NC_058417.1:47275652-47575652 GCF_002201575.2 Neomonachus schauinslandi | reverse complement strand
GTCGCATTAAAAAAGACAGTCATAATGTAGAAAGTAGGGAGTATAGAGAAAGAATCAACCATGATTCCATCACCTAAAAAATAATTAACATTATTGTTTGAATATTTCTGTCTGAGATCACGGGTGTAAATACTTTTTATGACTCTTGGCAGATACTGCCAAAATCCTCTCCAAAAAGGCTGCATTAATTTAAATTCCATCAGCAATATATGAAGTAAAAATTTCACTAAGCTTTTACCAACTTTAGATGGTACATCATTGTTAATTCTAATTTGCATTTTCATTAATACTAAGGCTGAAGATGTTTCTACATGGTCATTTATTCAATGCGTTTCTTATCTGTTTCTGTCCTTTGCCAGGTCATTCGTTGGGATACTAATGATTTTCTTATGATTTGTGGTAATTACTTAATTTATATGCTAATTATCTTTATTTGTTATAAATTTATTAATTTCATAAGACAGTCACTCTTTGCCTATCACATTCATTGAAAATATTATTTTTTTAACTTACATAATTTTTATTTAGTCAAATGTTATTTTCCATGGTGGTTTTTCTTATGTGTCCAACTTTAAAAAGCCAGAGTTGTGCCGAAACAATCACAAAATAAATGCAAATCAGGCACTGAAGTCACTTGGCTATATCTGGTTAAGACCTGTCATCTACAAGATTATCATCAAAATGAAAATATAATTTTTAAAATAATATTTATTTATTTATTTATTTATTTTAGAGAGAGAGAGACAGCAAATGGAGGGTAAGAGGCAGAAGAAGCATGGGGGCAGAAAGAGAGGTCTCCCTCTCCACTGAGTGCAGAGCCCAACTCAGGGCTTGATCTCACAACCCTGAGATCATCACCAGAGCTGAAACCAAGAGTCCAACGCTCAATGGACTGTGCCACCCAGATACCCCTGAAAATATAATTTTTTAAACTCTCAAAGAGAATGCTTCTCCCCCTTATACTCACCCTGAAACACAATAGTTTCTGAGTCATATCTGTGTCATAGAAACAGTTTTTAACTTGTTGGCTTCCCTCTCTCCCCGGTTCCTCCACCAACTTACTTAGAGGAACTGACATTTTTCTTGTTTTTATCTTTGCTCTTAATCCCAAAATCGTCTCAGTTATACCTCATAACTAGAGCATGGTAGTATGCAACACTTCTAGCCCTTCCTTAATATTCTTATTTATATTTGGCTATCTTAGTTTCCTTCTTATCCCCACTTCCCACTCCAACGAATTCAACAATGTAATGAATTCTATAATGTATTTCTACCATCAACTCAATCACAGAAACATAATGTAATAGAGGTTGGAAGAAAGAGAAGAGAAAGTTTCTGCTCCCTTGTAGACTGCACTCCATTCTGGATAAAAACAGCTCTATACGATATTTTACAATATAAGAACTGATTTAAGAGTACAGAATCACGAGATGACTAATGGCCTAATTGCAAAGAAGGAAGAAAGGGGTGTGGGCCAAAAAGGTCACGTGACATTTTAGGGCCATGCTGGAGCAGGAAGCAAGTCTTGAAGCATGGGTGTCATTTGCTCCAGACAGAATGGAGCAAGACAAAGCAGAGAATACAAATAACAAAGAAGGACCAATTTGCAAACTTTACACCATCACTATGAAAGTAACTCAGGTATTTTTACCAACATTTTAAGATAAAAGAGCAACAAGAAACAGCCATAAGGTCACATTTCAGATCAGATTTCCCTTTCATGGAACTCAACTGAGCCCCTAACTGCCATCACTTAGGAGAGGGATTAAAATTCAGTTAATCACAAGGGATTAATTAGTTTTTGAGGTAGTAGCCACTTATAACGAACAGAAAATATAATAATGAAAAAGTTATTCAGAATAAAAAAATTATTTCAGAATAAAAAGGTTCAAATATTGTCTTTAGAAAAAAATTTTCTTAACTTAGTGATTCAGCTATTTAACATTTTTCCAGATGTAAAGGAAACAAGGCAAGCAAATTAAACAAGTATAAATTAATAACCACCTTGAATATTCCAAGAATTAGCAGGAATACATTTTTAGAAAAGATGAAAATAAGAACTTTTTTTATAAAATAAATAAGACACAGAGCACTGAGAACAAAATCCAAACCTCTTACACTGCCCCAGACATCCTGGTCTTAGGCCAAGCACAGTTCTCGCCCCATCTCCTACAGCTGGAACCTTCCCCTCTACACTCCTGCTGAACCGGCCTTTTCTGTCATTTCTGTTCCTTGAACACTCCCAACTTTGCTCTCATCTCAGATACTTGGACTGACTGACTGTTCCCCCCACGTGGAATAGTATTCCTCCAGAGACTTCAAGGCTGGCTCATCCCGAGGTTTTCAAGATTCTCAGCACAAAGTTCCCCTGCTCAGAGGGCTTCCCTGACCACCTGTCAATGCTGGTAATCCCCTTCCCACCCCCACTCAACAAGGCTTCTGTACACACCTTCTTTCTCCTTCATAAATCACTCTTTGAAATTATTTCGTGTTTGTTTGTTTGTTTTATTAATGGGCTGGCTGGCCACCAAAAGGCAGTATATGCTCTGTTAGCCATTTGTATGTCTTCTCTGGAGAAAAGTCTGTTCATGTCTTCTGCTCATTTCTTGACTGGATTTTTTAGGTGTTGAGTTTGTTAAGTTCTTTATAGATTTTGGATACTAGCCCTATGACCCAGCAATTGCACTACTAGATAGTTATCCAAAGGATACAAAAATAGTGATTCAAAGGGCACATGCACCTCAATGTTTATAACGCAATGTCCACAATAGCCAAAATATGGAAAGAGCCCAGATGTCCATTGACAGATGAATGGATAAAGAAGATGTGGTATATATATATACAATGGAATACTACTCAGCCATCAAAACAAATAAAATCTTGCCATTTGCAATGACATGGATGGAACTAGAGGGTATTATGCTGAGCGAAATAAGTCAATCAAAGAAAGACAATTATCATATGATTTCACTCATATGTGGAATTTAAGAAACAAAACAGGTGAACATTGGGTAAGGGAAGGAAAAATAAAATAACATAAAAACAGAGAGCGAGGCAAACCATAAGACCACTCTTAACTATAGGAAACAAACTGAGGGTTGCTGGAGGGGAGGTGGGAGGGGGGTGGGGGATGGGCATTAAGGAGGGCACGTGATGTAATGAGCACTGGGTGTTATATGCAACTGATGAATCACTAAATTCTACCCCTGAAACTAATAATAAACTATATGTTAACTAAATTTAAATTAAAAAAATTTTTAAATGATTATAAAAAAAATGTAGTATTTGCTCTGTGAGAAAAGACGTTGTCAGTCTGACTTACTGCTCTGCCCAGGGTTGGGACATGGTAGGTACCCAAAACTACTTCTTAAATAAATAAGCAAGTCAGACTTCTGCTCTGACAGGAACAGAAGGACTCAAGAATCACAATAAATGTTTCAATTAAATATGCAGATTAACAAACCGCTGGAAGAGACTTCAGCGAAGAGCTAAAATCCTATTTCTGGATATTTCTGAAACAGATTTTGTTTTAAAGGATTCACATATATTGGTAATAACATTCTTAGTAATATTTCCATTGTGCGTGGATTTGATGATACAATGATGTATTTTTAAGATTTTATTTTTAAGTAATCTCTATACCCAGTGTGGGCCTCAAACTTACAACCCCAAGGATCAAGAGTCACATGCTCCACCAACTGAGCCAGCCAGGTGCCCCTGATATAATGAGATTTTTAAAAGAGAGATTATAAATGCATTTAAAAATTCAACTGCATCATCAAAATGGAAGACCAACCTGCTGTTCATATTGTTGTTTGACATCCTCCAGCTGCCATAAAAACTCCTTTGATTGTTTCTCACGAAGAGACTTGGATCTAGTTAGATCTGCTTCCACTTTTTCCATCTATAAAATTTAAAAATCAAATATATTTTTTAAACAAAAAATTAATTATATTCCATGTTTTTGTAATTTGTCCATTCATTAAAATGGCAGATTTTAAACACCCCCTATCCATCAAAATGGTGAATTTAAAAATGATAAGATAACAAAAGCTATATCAATTTATTTACATATATTTAATAGTTTAAGTCAGGGAAATTAACACTGGTATATAATTGACTATATTCTAATGCTATAATAACATTGTAATGGAAATATAATTTTGAGCATTCAAATATTTATTCAACAAGAATTTTTAAGGCCTTGGCATGTGCTGAATGGGGAAAAATATTTGCAAGTCATATATCTGATAAGGGACTTGTATCAAGAATATATAAAGAATGCTTACAGCCGAGTAATAAATGGGCAGTTATACTCAATTTTAAAATGGGCAAAGGGACTGAAAAGACATTTCTCCAAAGCAGATATACAAATGGCCAAAAAGCATATGAGAAGATGCTCAACATCACTGTCATTAAGGCAATTTCAAATTGGAACAATAATGACATACCACTTCACATCCACTAGGATGGCTTTAATCAAGACTGACAATAGCAAGTGTTGGTGAAGATGTGGAGAAATCAGACCCCTCATACCCTGTTGGTGGGAATATAAAATGGAAGACGGTTTGGCAGTTCCTCAAATGGATAAACATGGTTACCATATGAGCCAGGAATTCCACTTCTGGGTGAGAAATTAAAACATCCCCACAAAAACTGTGTACAAATGTTCATAGCAGCATTATTCATAATAGCCAAAAAGAGGAAATAACCCAGATGTTCATCAATGGATGACAGATAAACAAAATGAGGTCTATCTGTATATAGGAGTATCATTCAACCACAACAAGGAATGAAATACTAATACACGTTATAACATGTATGAGCCTTGAAAACGCTATGCTAAGTGAAAGGAAGTGGTCGCAAAAGACTATGTGTTATATGATTCTATTTATATTAAATATCCAGAAGGCAAATCCATAGAAACAGAAAGTGGACTAGTGGTTGCCTAGGGTGAGAGGGAGTTAGGGCGTGGGCAATGACTGTTAAAGGGTATCAGATTTCTTTTGGGGGCAATGGAAATTTAAAATTGATTGTGCTGGGGTACCTGGGTGATGCAGTCACTTAAGTGACTGACTCTTGGTTTTAGCTTGGATTGTGATCTTGGGGTCATGAGATGGCACCCCGAGACAAGCTCCACGCTCTGTGAGGAGTCTGCTTGGGATTCTCTCTCCCTCTCCCTGTACCCCTCCCTCTCCCTCTGCCCCTCCTGCTCACGTTCTCTCTCTCTTTAAAATAAATAAATAAATCTTTTAAAAAATTGATTGTGTTGATGGTTACACAATTGTGAATATATTAGAAATGATTAAATTGTACACTTACAATAAATTAATTGCTGGTATGTGAATTATATCTTTTTTTTTTAAATTTTTTAAGTAGGCTCCATGCCGAGCATGGAGCCCAACACAGGGCTTGATTTCACAACCCTGAGATCAAGACCTGAGCTGAGATCAAGAGTTGGGACGCTTAACCAACTAAGCCACCTGGGCACCCTATATGTGAATTATATCTTAATAAAGCTGTTATTATAAAAAAAATTAAGGGTCAAACGCTATGCCATATTCCATGAGGCCTCACGTGATCCAATCCCAGGTACCTCTCTCAGTTCATCTCTGCTAACTCTATACCACCACCACCACCACTACAGCCCACCTGCCTCCTGGCAGGGCTGAAGACATGCCAGAGATGCTCTTGCCTTGGTGTCTGGACACTTCCCCTCAGATGGTCACATGGCTTCTTCCTCAAAGTATGAAGTTTCTGCTTAAATGTCATCTTTGTACTGAAGCCTTCCTGACCACCCTATTTAAATTACAGCCCACCCCCCAGTCCTCCCAGTCTCCTTTGCCCTGATCTACTGTTCCTTTTTATCACAGGACATATCACCTTCAAGTATACTACACAATTTACTTACTCCTTAGGGCTCATCTTAATGTCTGCCTTGCCCATGGTAATGTAACCCCATGTTCACGCATGAATCCCAACAATTTAGCCCACTGCCTGGCACCTATGGGACTCAATAGTCAAATGAAGAAAAAAAAAAAAGACAAACCAAGTGTACGAAACTAGGTTTGAGATTTGACGAATAGACAATTTTCAACATTTAATAGTGCCAGAGTCTCGATAACATATACGAGATCATGTTGAATCTGACGCTTCTATCACAAAATTAGAGATAATGTATGATTATCCTTGCTTGTTTATATGTGGCAAGAAAGAAATATTCTTACCTATAGTAATGAAAAATCACCCCCTATCAATAACATGAAAATGGCACCTTGTACTCCTAGTGCAGTTTTTCATTTGTCTTTCTTCCCCTGATTTGATTCTGTCTCAGAAGATTTTTTTTTTTCTGAGACAATTGGCAGTTAATGTGACAATCGTTCTATCACTGGCTACTCTATATTATTTATTATTCTGCTTCACTAATAGGTTGAGATATTTCTTTTTTTTAGCTTGTACATCATGCTCTCTTTCGGGTTACCTTTTGGTAACTGCTAGGATTAGACAAAACATGAATATTAGGGGAAATGAACCCTAAAAATTCTTCCTTCACAGTTTCTCATCTTAAATTTAAAATATATATATATCTTTCAAATGCATTTATTCAGACATGATTAAACTTTCAGGCCCTAGGAGCAAAGCTGTTTGGTGAAGAGCAGCTAGTTACACTGGATGAGAACGATATGCATATGGCCACGCACTGCTGCTATCCAACAGTACATTCCAGTTACTGCTTCTCACAGCCAGGTCTGGAGTTATCTAAATTATGGCATGAAATTTAGCCTAAGTATTTCTTTGTAAAATCCAAAGGGTGCAACCCTAATAGCACTAAGTCATCTGCTTCCAAATTCAATGATCAGAGTTACAATATTATTGATCCACAAGTAGTTGGTATTGTGGCCACGAAAAAATTTACTAAGGAATTACTGAGGGAAGCACACTCAAGCCCACTTTGTTTTATTTCTAACTCAAGACATGGGTTTCAAGGCCCTCTCTCCTTCAGTGCTTTTCACATCAGACCTCAAGCAGAAGATTCCTTAGCTTGTCGCCAACAGTCTGCACTCCCTGTACTCCAAGATCCTTGGCATTTCCCAAACAAGCCATGTTGTTCTTGATTCTTCAGCCTTTTGCTCTTTGCACTATCTGGAAAGCCCTTTCGTGTTTTTCCTCATCCAAACTGACAGTGTTCAAGGCTGTTAAGTCTCCTCTCCTCTGAGGTGTTCTTTAATCCCACCAACTGACCTAAGCGCCTTCCTTCTCTCTACATTCAAGGACTTAACATCTATTTTCATAGCATGCTGTGTTTTTCTCTATAATACGGAAGTGTTTCAAATGTGTGAGCTTTGTTTATTCATCTAGATCATGAGCTACCAAATAAAAGGAACGATGATTTATAATTCTTTTGTATCTTAATTATCAACTAATTGGCATTGTATGCAGAATAAATATGCATTAAATCCTTAAGGATGAATAAAATGATTGGCAAAAGCAAAAGGGGATGAAAAAAAGAGAAGGTACATCAAGGAGAGAAGACCTGGTTTATTTAGTACTTTTAAGACAGATCTTCATAGGAAGTTGATTTTAGGTTCTTATTTTATCTTGGCACAGATTGGATATTAAAAGTAAATAATAAATATTTAAATAGTTAAAATATTTAGAATTTAAAATAAAAAGTAAGGGCTCTATGTATTCAAAGTTTGTAAAAAATAGAATATCTTCAAGAAAAAAACAGAATCCTCTTCTACCACCAAAACAGGTAAGAATTTAAAACACATGAAAAGACCTCTTATACCTAAACATTAAGGCAAATTCAAGGTAAATAACTGATACAAGAAAATGAAATGCATGTCATTTTAGATGATACTGACCGAAAATGCAAGGCCCCACTCCATTTTCCTTCAACAATTTAACAAAAAAATGTAAAAAGGCTTGTAAAATACTTAGTTTGTATAAAAACACAGTGTTCTCAGTTGCCATAGATACAAAAGATTCTGCTTCCTCATACATCATTCCACATTCCACTCAACTTCAAGTGTTAGGAAAATAACAACAACACTCCTTTATTGTGTAACTCTGGCTTCAAGAAAACCTAAGAGTAAAGCTTGGTGGTCAAATTAGGAGCAAAAAGGGGTTGGGTGTATTTCTGTGAATGTTTAGTGTTTAAAGAAGGAAGGGGTGGGGGGGGGGTGTTTTCTTCCTATGGTGCCTCAGGCAGTCGGTACTTTGGCTACACGGAAGAAAACCCAAGTGACCAAGCATAGCTTAAGCAACATAGGCCCTTTATGTTTTCCTTGTGCCACAGGTTCAGAAATAGGCTGCTACCCTGGCAGTTCAAAGATGTCAGAGTTAAGGTCTCTGCGTTTCAACTTTCCCGTGATAGTTGCAAAATGGCTTCTACTGCTCTGAACATCTGCGAAGGGAAGGGCAAAGGGAGAAGGCCAAAGGTTCCGTCTTAGCTGAGCCGAAGACCCTTTTAAGGAGCTTTCCTGCAAGTTCCTGTCAACAGCA
The DNA here is from genome assembly GCF_002201575.2 of Neomonachus schauinslandi. Lineage (NCBI taxonomy): Eukaryota > Metazoa > Chordata > Mammalia > Carnivora > Phocidae > Neomonachus > Neomonachus schauinslandi. The sequence continues at coordinate 47,567,144 of NC_058417.1, read as the reverse complement.
AATTAATTATGCTGTTTGCATCTCATTCACTAGAACTACATTAAAAAATAAGCTCCATCTGCAAGGTGAGAAACTGCAGTTTTAAAACTGTGTCTAATGTTGCCCTAAATAAAATCAGGGCTCTATGAGTAAGAAAGCAGGCATGGACATCTGGCAGTCACTGTCAAATAGGGTCATAAGTTATTGCTCTTTCTCTAGTACAGTCCTCTTTTGTTACTATATTCAGAGTAATTTGATGTGTACAATTCACATTATAACAAGCAGACAGTTGTATAGGAATATACAATTCAAAATATATTTGTATTAAATACATATTCAGGTAAACTATAAAAAACTGTCCTTCAAGTATGTTCAGATAGATAGATCGATCCAACGATCAGTAGAAACAGGCAGGCAGGCAGACAGATATAAATGGCAGAAAGACAGATCATTATTTCTGTGCTTGGCTAAAGATTCAGTAGAAACTAATATCCTTAACAGGGAAAACCCATGAACACATTAATTGATTACATCTACAGTTCTGTGAGAAAAAACCATAAACTGATACAAGACAGATGGTATCTCTGGTACCTGTGACAATCGATTTGTGGGAGTTCTTGATCTGCTCTGGATATGAATTTTGGGCTCCACACCTGAAATACAAAGGTCTTCTCTCACTCTGCAGTTGCCTTTCCATTTTCTACTGGTCTCTTTTAATGAGCAGAAGGTTTTTCTTAATTAATAAATTAATGTATTAAGTAATTATATTATTATAATTATATTATTATAATTAATTATTAATTAATAAAGGTTTAAAAATATTTTGGGTTTTTTATGCCTTTTTGTTTCTTATTTAGAAAATCTTTACTAGTTCCAGCTATCAAATATGTTTCTACATTTTCTTCTGAAAGTTTTATTGTTTTACCTATCACTTGTACATCTATAATCCTGGAATTAATTTTGTGAATGGGGTAAAAAATGAGGCAAGATTCTTTTTTCCCCCCATGCGGCTATCCAATTGACGTGGTGGCATTTATTGATCACTCTTTCCCTGCTGTACTGCAGCACTTCTTTCAACATGAGTCAGACTGATCATGTATGTGCGAGTCTAATTTTGGGTCTCTTTCTTCTGCAACACTGATCATCCTTGTGCCCAAACTATGCTGTATTAATTACTGAAGCTGAATATTCGTCTCAATAGCTGGTCCTATACGTTGTGCTCTTCTTCCAGATTGCCAGAGCCGTTCTTAGCCCTTGGCATTTTCATATATGTTTTAGAATCAGCTGTCAGTTTCTCTCACTTCCCTTCACCCCACCAAAAAAAAAAGCCCCAAAACCCAAAAAAAAAACCAAGACCCAAAAAAACCACTACTAACATTTTGATTTTCAGAACTGTGCTGATTTTATAGATGAATGTGGGGAGAACTGACGTGTTTATGACATTGAGTCTTTGAACCCGCCAATTTATTTAGGTCTTCTTTGGTTTCTCTCGATAATGTTTTCCAGTTTTTAAACAGAGGCCTTGCACGTTTTTTGTTGGATTTATTCTTAGGTACGTTTGTGAAGCTTTCTCGTGCTATGACATATTTTTCAAAGTTTATTTTCTATTTGTTGGCTGCTGATATATAGAAATAAAACTGCATTGTCTATCTGATGTTATACTCAAGTGACTTTACTAAATTCATTACTAGTAACATTTCAACAAGTAAACATTTAAGAAATTTGTAGTTACAACAAAGATGCCATAATTGCAGATAAATGCCGAACTCACTGGGCTAGCTTAGATGTCCCTCGCCTGTGTTCTCTGACTGATGTTTATTCCACCAGTCATACCATTTATTAAGTCACACACTTTTATGTGCTAGTCTATCACACAAGCCACAAATATGTCTTAATAATCTCTGAATTCCCAGAATCAACAACAATGGCTGGTATAGAGCAAGTATTCATAAATTTTTTATAAATGAATGAAAGAAGAAGTCAAATATGTTGAATCCTTGGCCAGTAAGTCAATAAAATAACTGAGGTATTAAAAAATAATAATGTTACTCTTTCACAATCAATAACCCTTCCAATCAGTCAAATGCAGGAGAAAAAATGACATATTTTCTGGTCCAATGTCCTCAGGAGATTTTTTTGGCTTATTTTTTGTCTGCAAAGGAGATTAGTCATAGACAAATATTACAAGGAAAAAGCTTCACTTATTCCTCTTACATTAAGCATTTAGGGATAAAAGTAAAATTTCTTTTATTTGTTTTGCTGCTGTTGTTGTTTAATTTTGTTTTTCAAAGCCAAATAGTTACACATATTCTCTGGATATGGTCATTTGGAATTGAATTACCACAATAGCCTCTATTGAGACATTTAACTATAATTCTAGAATTTTAATTCTGCTACATAATCTCATTTAAAGACAAAATTCCAAATGTTAAAAGGGTAGAGAGATTTCTCCATTATCATCAAAAAGTAACTGAGAGGATATGCTTCTATTTATATTGGATCTTCTATTATCATAAAACTGGTCTAAAAAAAACTTATTTAAAATTACAGGAGCCAGCAAGACCCTTAAAGGACAAGAGGACAAAGGTAAAAGTCACAATGAATGGTTCCTATGAGGACTCTTTCTTTGTCTGTTTGCTATCCATTTACACTTAATGACACAAATATATCCAGAGGGCATTCTTTCTTCCTTGTAATTGGAGAATTTTTTTCAGGTATTCAACAGCAATAATACGTGATAAACTAAATTTACAATCTCTAAGACTACAAGAAACTGCTAACAAGTTTCAAGTGTACGAGGAGCCAGGACAACCTCACTAGTAAACAGCAATGTTTCAGAATTTTGTTTGCATGGCAAGCCAGTGGATTCTCCAAGTGCAAAGCTAATATCATGTAGCTGATGACTGTAAAAAAAAAAAAGGAATCGAATTTAAAATCAGATATATAGCAGCAAATACAATTTAATGAGGATGTATTTTCAAGGGGAGAAAAATTAACTACAAGTCAAGTGGCTAGTGGAAGCCCCAGGAGGAACTAGTTAGCTGACATTCATGCAGTTTATAAGATTAAGAAGTTTCACTTTAGAATTCCTGCCAGTACTTCAAAAAACATAGCTGTCTTTTTCAGTCACAGAGAATAGGTAAATATAGAACACTATTTCTTTTAAAAATACGATTATATACATATATGTGGAAAATTCTACCACAGTAGTACATTTTCACAATTAAAATATGTATATTTTACATAACTAATTGCTGACAGCTAACATTTATAATAGATTTCACCATTGGAGTAAAAATTAGGTTATTGAAGCAATCTTAAATGAGATAAAAAGTTCTTCAAAGTGAAAGAAACAGTGTGAAGCAATTTTTTTTTTTTAAACTTTCTCTGTTCCATTTTCTCTCCTGGGCCTCATTTTTGAAATAGCAATTTGCTTTCAAAAACAAACTCAAAGCTTTTATTTTTTTTTAATTCAAATTCCCATTGTCTGCTATCTGCAGCAGTTTCCAAATGGAAAAAGATGCCCTAAGTTCTGCTGGCTTTTACACAAAAGATTTTAGTAAGAAGAGAAAAGAGCAGTTCAAGACAACAACAGAAAGGAAGACTGTTAAAAAAAATACTATGGAAAATCTGAAAACATCATGATTCTCCAAATAATGAATCTGCTGATTTTTTAAGAATTTGAGCTATATCAGATGCACACATTTTAATCGATTGATAATCTGGAGTAGAGGACTTCTAATTTACCATGTTTTGACATATATATTTTACTTAATATTTGTTAAAATTTGCCAGGTAAGAATTGATTCGTGAATGAGCCCAGCTATATGGATTTCATCATTAATGATGTTCTTATTGTTACACTCACACCAAAGGTGCTTTCTCTAGGGGAACCCTCCTACACTGTTGGTGGGAATGCAAGCTGGTGCAACCACTCTGGAAAACAGTATGGAGGTTCCTTAAAAAGTTGAAAATAGAGCTACCATACGATCCAGCAATTGCACTACTGGGTATTTACCCCAAAGATACAAATGTAGGGATCCAAAAGGGTACGTGCACCCCGATGTTTATAGCAGCAATGTGCACAATAGCCAAACTGTGGAAAGAGCCAAGATGTCCATCAACAGATAAATGGATAAAGAAGAGGTGGTATATATATACAATGGAATATTATGCCGCCATCAAAAGGAATGAGATCTTACCATTTGCAACAATGTGGATAGAACTGGAGGGTGTTATGCTGAGCAAAATAAGTCAATCAGAGAAAGACATGTATCATATGACCTCACTGATATGAGGAATTCTTAATCTCAGGAAACAAACTGAGGGTTGCTGGAGTGGGCGGGGGGAGGGATGGGTTGGCTGGTATGTGGGAGGGTATGTGTTATGGTGAGTGCTGTGAATTGTGCAAGACTGTTGAATCACAGATCTGTACCTCTGAAACAAATAATGCAATATATGTTAAGAAAAAAAAAAAGAAGATAGCAGGAGGGGAAGAATGAAGGGGGGGAAATCGGAGGGGGAGACGAACCATGAGAGACGATGGACTCTGAAAAACAAACTGAGGGTTCTAGAAGGGAGGGGGGTGGGAAGATGGGTTAGCCTGGTGATAGGTATTAAAGAGGGCACATTCTGCATGGAGCACTGGGTGTTATACGCAAATAATGAATCATGGAACACTACATCAAAAACTAATGATGTAATATATGGTGATTAACATAATAATAAAAAAAAGAAAAAAGAAACAAAGGTGCTTTCTCTATTTCAGAAACTCAGTTGCACTTGGCAAAACTATTTATGATGGAAACCACTGAAGATTACTTCTTCAACAGAAGACCATCAAAAGAATTTGCTGCTCATCTGCCATCACTGTTATTTTTCAAGGAGCCTAAATCAAGCACCACACTGGGCATATCAGACATGGTGAGGACTATTCACAAAGACAGGACACAGGAGTAGGGTATGTGGAGGAGGGGCGTGCACTCAGTAGGGTCCTTCATGGGATCATTTAACCAGTCCATAGAGATATGATACCTAGAAGACAGGAACACTTGAATTCAACACCCAGAAGTGGGAGAGTCAAATGCATCTGGCAGGATTGGTGAAGCAAATTAGAAGAAGACCATGAGCCAGGCACATAACAGAACAGTCAGACATATGAGGGTAGAAAAATTAAGGGTGGTTCCAGAATTAGTTCCACACATACTATTGTTCATCTTCCCATATTTTATGGCAGTCTTACTCTGTGGCTAGGTAGGGTTCTTAATTTAATGGTTCCTGAAATGACATTATCTCCAGGGCTTTCAGTTTTGCCACACAACTCAGGCTACTCTTTCATCTTAAAAAAAATTTATCAGTTTGAAAGCATTACCATTATTGTATATTAAACTGTTTTCTTAATTTCATTTGCAGATATTTCATTGCTAGTATATAGAAGTATGGCTAAATTTCATATATTGGTCTTGTATCCTGAAAACTTGTTTAAATAATTTATTCTCATATTTCTTGTACAGATTTTGACCATACAGAATGATTATGTCATCTGAAGATGTGTACTTCCTCCTTTCCCATTTATATGTTTGCTCTTTCTTTCTTTCTTTCTATCCCTTCCTTCCTTCCTTTTATTTTCTTTCTTTCTCTCTCTCTCATTACTTTTCTTTCCTTATTTTGCTTTAGTGCACTGGCTAGAATCTCGAATACAATGTTGAAAAAAGTGTCAAAAGCAGACATGGTCTCTTCATTCTTAGGAGGAAAAGCATTAAGCCCTTCAACATTAAGTATACTAGCCACAGAGTTTTCATAGATGTCCTTTATTAGGTTAAGTAAGTTTGCTTCTAGTCTTAATTTGCCATGAATTTTTTAAATCATGAATGGTGTTGAACTTTTTAAATGTTTTTTCTGCCTCTACTGAGATGATCATGTTGTTTTATCCTTTATTAATATGTTAATAAGCCAATTAATTGACTTTCAATTAATGTCACATAACATATTTATATGTTTAACATATGTTATATGTTTTAACATTTCAATGTTAAAACCACCTGGGATTCCTGGAATAAATCCCACTTGATTGTGATGTATTATCATTTTTATATGTTTCTAGACTCCATTTCCTAAAATATCATTAAGGATTTTTGTGTCTATATTCATGACAGGTAGTATTTTGTAGTTTTCTTGTAGTATCTTTGGCTTTGATAATAGAGTACTACTGGCCTTATAGAATGAACTGGAAAGTGTTCCTTCCTCCTCAATTTTCTGAAAGAGTTTTCAAAAAACTAAAATTTTATTTTCTTTACTATTTGATGGAAACCACCAGTGAAGCCATCTGGCCCTGGGCTTTTCTTTGTGAAAAGATTTTTGATTGTCAATTAAATATCTTTATTATATGACAATTCAGACTTTCTATCTCTTCTTGAGACAGTTTTAGTAATTTGCATCTTTCTGTGAATTTGTCCATTTCACCTGAGTTTTGTTTTCACAACCTTATAATTCTTTCATTTTCTATAGACCAGTAATGGTGTCCTCTCCTCTTTTATTCCCAACCTTATTAATTTGTTTCTTCTCACTTTTTCCCCCATCAGTCCTGCTAAAGATTTGTCAATTTTGTTGATCTTTTCAAAGAACCAACTTTTGACTTCATTAATTTTCTCTATTTTTTTTTGCTTTCTACTTCTTTGCTTTCTGCAAAAATACAAAAATATTTAGTATCTCCCTTCTCCTTGCCTGGGCTGAAACTTGCTTTTCTTTTTGTGGTTTCTTAAGATGAAGTTAACATTACTGATTTGAGAACTTTCTTTTGGGATATAGATGTTTAAAGCTATAAACTTTTCTCTAAGTACTGCTTTAGCTGCATTCCATAAATTTTGATATGCCATGTTGTTTTAATACAGTTCAAAATATTTCATAATTTTCCTTGTAATATCTTCTTTGGCCCATGAGTTATTTATAAGCATGTTATTTAATTCCCAAATATGTGGGGACTTCCCAGATTTCTTATTGTTGTTTACTTCTAATTTATTTTCATTGGGGTCAAAGAACACATTTTGCATGACTTTAATCCTTTTAAAAGTTATTGAGAATTGCTTTGCATCCAAGCATATGGTCTCTCCTGGGGAATGTCCCTCAAGAGCCTCTATGGAGTGATTACTGGGTGGAGTGACTTAAATACCCCCCACATCTCCGACTCACTCCTGACTGGCACAATCCAAACACACCCAACACAGCACAGCAAAGGCTTTGGAACTTAACTGAAACTGGAACCCACCCATAGAAGATGAGACAGGACTTTCACTTTGAAATAAACTGGGTTGATGATCTGCTGAAACAAAAAACTCAAGATCATCTAGGCAATTCTAACCTTACTCAGAGAGTATATTTATACATCAGGATTTTGAGACTCATCCATGTTGTGGGCATCAGTAGTTCATTCCTTTATACTGCTGAGTAGTATTCCATTCCATTCCATTCCATATACTGCATTTTGATTGTTCTTTCAACTTTTTAAAAAAGATTTTATTTATCTACTTTAGAGAGAGAGGGAGAGAGAGACAGAGTGCACGCACATGAGCAGGGGAAGGGGCAGAGGAATCATAAGCAGGCTCCACATTCAGCGCGGAGCCCGACACAGGGCTCAATCTCACAACCCTGAGATCATGTCCTCAGCTAAAATCAAGAATCGGATGCTTAGATTGTTCAACTTTTGAGGAACATTTGGGTTGTTCAAGTTTGGGGCTATTGTGAATAAAACTGCTGTCAACATTTATGTACAAGTATTTGTTGTATTTGTCTTCATTTCTCTTGGTTAAGCACATAGGATGGAATGATTGACAGATGGTCACTGAATGTTTAACTTTTTAAGAAATTGGCACATTTTCCACCAGCAGTATGTCACGGCTTCATTTGATCACATCTTCACCAACATTCAGCATTATCAACCAATCTTTATAATTTTAAACATTCTAGTAAGCATATCCAGTGCCACTTCATTTGATTTTAATTTCCCTGAAGATTGATATTGAACATCTTTCATGTGCTTATTAGTCCTTTGTATATATTTTTTCTGTAAGGTGTCCAAAATTTTGCCTATTTTTAACTGGGTTGTTTGTCTTCTTATTACTGAGTTGTAAGATTTATATTTTAGATACAAGTTCTTGGAAATACTTGTGAATCTCTTCTCCCATCCTCTGGCTTGCCTTATTTCCTTTTGTTGTTGTTGTTGTTGTTGTTTTACTTTTTTATTGTTATACATTACATTACATCTTTAGTTTTTGATGTAGTGTTCCATGATTCATTGTTTGTGCATAACACCCAGTGCTCCATGCAGAACGTGCCCTCTTTAATACCCATCACCAGGCTAACCCGTCCTCCCAACACCCTCCCCTCTAGAACCCTCACTTTGTTTTTCAGAGTCCATCGTCTCTCATGGTTTGTCTCCCCCTCCGATTTCCCCCCCTTCATTCTTCCCCTCCTACTATCTTCTTCTTCTTTTTTTTTTTCTTAACAGGTCTGTTGCCAATCTAATGTTTCTACCATTGTAGGTTATATATCTCTTCTCCCGAGCTGCTTTCAGGATTTTCTCTTTGTCTCTGAGACTCCTAAGTTTTACCATTAGATGTTGGGGTGTTGACCTATTTTTGTTGATTTTTGAGAGGGGTTCTCTGTGCCTCCTGGATTTTGATGCCTGTTTCCTTCCCCAAATTAGGGCATTTCTCTGCTATAATTTGCTCCAATATACCTTCTGCCCCTCTCTCTCTTTCTTCTTCTTCTGGGATCCCAATTATTCTAAATTGTTTCATCTTATGGTATCGCTTCTCTCTCGAATTCTCCCCCCTGCTCCAGTAGTTGTTTATCTCTCTTTTTCTCAGCTTCTTTATTTTCCATCATTTGGTCTTCTATATCACTGATTCTCTCTTCTGCCTCATTTATCCTAGCAGTTAGCGCCCCCATTTTTGATTGCACCTCATTAATAGCCTTTTTGATTTCAACTTGGTTAGATTTTAGTTCTTTTATTTCTCCAGAAAGGGTTTCTCTGATAACTTCCATGCTTTTTCTAGCCCAGCTAGTATCTTTAAAGTGATGATTCTGAATTCTAGATCCGACATCGTACTAATGTCTGTATTGAGTAGGACCCTGGCAGTCGGTACTACCTCTTGTTCTTTTTGTTGAGGTGATTTTTTTCCGTCTTGTCATTTTGTCCAGAGGAGAATAGATGAATGAGAGAACAAAATGCTAACAGGGTAACAATGTCCCCAGAAAATATACTCTAAACAAATCAGAAAAGACCTGAAGCCGGGGGGAAAGAAAGGGAAAGAAAGAAAAAAGAAAAAGAAAAACAAACAAAAACAGAACAAAAAAAAAAAACCAGAATATGATCAAATATGATCAGGCTGGTGTATAGATCAGTGCCACACCTTAGATTTTGGGTGTATTTTGGTCTGTTAGATGAAAGTGCCTCCCAAAATTTCAAAGAAAGAAAAACTTTTATATATGTACAAAAATAAGGGTTGGTATGATGAAGGGATGGAATATGACTGTAAAGATGAAAATGATAAAAAATTTTATAAAAGGAATTGATAAGAAGTTGTTTGAAAAAAGAAAGAAGAGGATTAAACAAAAAGAAAAAAAAGGGAGAGAATATGATCAGGCAGGAGAGTAGAACAAAGCCATACACTAGAGATTTAGGGTATATTTTGATCTGTTAGAAGAAACTGTATCTCAAAATTTTAAAGAGAGAACAAGTTATATATATATCTGCCAAAAATAAGGGTAACTACTATGAAGGGACAGAATATGACTCTAAAAATGAAAAATAAAAACGTTTTTTAAAAAAGGGATTGATAAGATGTTGGTTGAAAAAGGGAAAAAGAAAAATTTAAAAAAAAATTAACTTTGAAAGACTAAAGAATCATGGTAAAAAAGCCATGGATTTTATGTGCATTACTCCCCTAGCGCTGGAGTTCTGCCGTTCTCATTGATCGGTAAACTTGGTCTTGGCTGGCTGATCTTCTGGGGGAGGGGCCTGTTGCCGTGGTTCCCAAATGTCTTTGCCGGAGGCAGAAATGTCCCACCCTTGCCAGTCCGGGCTAAGTAATCTGCTCGGGTTTGCTCTCGGGAGCTTTTGTTCCCTGCAAGCTTTCCGTACAGCCCTGGAGGATGGGAGTGAAAATGGCGGCCTCCCAATCTCTGCCCCGGAGGAGCCTATAACTCAGGGCCCCACTCCCCAGTGAGCCCCCAGAGAAAAGCAGTCACTCCCGTCTCCCCAGTCTCCGGCTGCACTCCGTGCTCACCCAGCCTGTGACTGAGCATTTCTATCTCTGGCACACGACCCCGTGTGGAGTCTCCAAACCCAGCAGATTCCTGCAGTGCACTCCCACGGCACTCCTCCCAGGGGAGGAAGGGGAGTCTCCCCGGATCTGCCACTTGTTGGGTCCCTGCTGGAGGAGCAGTGGCCCGACTGTGCCATGGATCATGGTTTATGGCAACCCCGAGCTGAGAGCCCATGCCTCAGCTCTATCTCTGCAGCCGGCTTCCCCGCTCCGATACCTGGGAGTTCTGCCACACTCAGGCACCCTCGGTCTTTCTGTGACCCCGAGGGTCCTGAGACCACACTATCCCACGAGGGTTCCACCCCCCGCTTAGCCACTCGAGCGACGTCCCTCAGCGGAGCTGACTTCTAAAAGTTCCGATTTTGTGCTCCACGGCTCTATCACTTGCCAGAAGCGGCCAATGGAGGCCCCCTCCCCCGCCGTCTATCCTCCTGAATATCGCCTCGGATTCACTTCTCCACACGTCCGACCTTCCAGAAAGTGGTCGCTTTTCTGTTCAGAGAGTTGTTGCTATTCCTTTCTTCGATCTCCTGTTGAGTTTGTAGGTGTTCAGAATGGTTTGATCCCTATCCAGCTGAATTCCTGAGACCAGACGAAATCCAGGTCTCCTACTCCTCCGCCATCTTGCTCTGCCCCTCTCCTTTTGTTGTTTTTTAATGGTGTCTTTCAAAGAGCAAAAGTTTTTAATTTTGGTGAAGTGGAATGTAGCAATTTTAACTGAAATTTAATTTCTGGTTTTATTGCATTGTGGTAAAAAATATGTGCTCTCTGTCTTGTCAAGTTTTAGAAACAGAGTTTTTCTTTATGGTCTACTGAGTTTTATAACTGTTTCAAGGGAGTAGGAATGTAATGTGTCATATGTGAAGGGTAGAAAGTAGAAATATAAGTGTTTTATAAGCTGTTATTTAGACCTCCTATTTGTTTGGTTTTTGCCCTCTGATCCATCAAAGATGGAGAAAAATATTAAAGCACCCCAGGACTATTTATGTTAATTTCTCCATATATTCCTAACATTCTTTTCATATTTAAGTATTCTTGCCTTTAGCATGAAAAATATATCAATTTGTCCAGTTTATTAACTTGTATTGATGCTGATTTATTTGATGGTATTACATTCTTTTTTCCTGAATACAAGTGATATATTTTCATCATTTTCTAATATAATTTTTGTGTAAATTAGTCATGTCTTTTATAAATAGCACATGCATGGATTTTAGTCAACTAATCAATATCTTTTTTTACTAAAAGAATTAACCTATTAATATTTATTATTATAGTTATATACTCTGTCTTATTTTGGAAATTTTGTTCTGTTTCTGCTTCTGTTCCTTTGGCAGTTATCTAATCTCAAGTTTTGCCTTATCATCTCAAGATCTTTATGGGAATGTAACCTCTTGTTAATTTTCTTAATGCCTATGTTTCTACATTCCATGGCCAAGAGTTTAGCATACTTTATGCTCCTCTCACCCACTCACTACCCACATCTCCATCCTGATCTTTGTTAATGTACTCAAGAGATTTAGATTTAAATTGTTATATTTTCTACTTTATATACTTTTTTTCCAAAAATCAATAAACATTAGCATTCTTTCTCATAACTGGATTTATAAGAATTGTTAAATTTGTTTCTACTTCATTGGATTCCATTGTTTCCTATTCATCCTTAAATATGATGGTTTAAGGATGTGTGGGATATCTTTTGTTTCATCTCTGGATTCGTTGATGTGTTCATAGAATTTTTTTCCAGAAAAGAAACAAGCGGTATACATTAGATGAGCTCTTACTAAGAATATGTTTTTCTATTGATTTTGCAAGTGAAAAACTCTTTGGTTTTGTATAAAAGTGGGTCACAACCTTCCTCCTTCAAAATTCTGAAACATTACTCCATTATTTTTCTAATTTCTTTGCCAGCTTCATCCTGCCTAGAAACTTGTGGGATTTTCATTTTTATTTTTGAGGTTCAATTCTTTTTCCAGAATGTATCCAGGTTTCACTGCATTAATTTTACTTAAGATGTGTGACCTCTTTCATATAGATCATGTCTTCTTATAAAGATAATACTTTTCTGATTTTTTTCCCTAAATTCTACCCTATATTATCTTCAGAAGTATGCTTTTATTCTTTGACTGCTGAATACAAATGTCTTTTTCTTGCTCTACAGAATGTTCTCACAAGTTCCATGTTGTTTGTTTGTGTTATTCTCCTTTTTTACCCATGAATACTATGACCTGCTAATATTACGTCATCAGCCCCAAGTGGTGCATTCATTGAGCCAAAGGTAGCTGTCATGGTCTCAGCTTCCCTCAGAAGTTGTACTGTCCACTTTCAAATGCCTCATTTTTAGCCTTCTTGACTCTATCCTTTCATTTTTTGCCAGGGACCCCTCCTTCAATATTTTCTGTATTCCTTAAGTGTTAAGGGGATTAGAGAGTTTTGTATGCAGCTCCATTGCATATTTGGACTAAATACACATCCTAGGGCCTGGGCCCTAATGCTAGCAGGGAGCTGGAAGATGCACACCCATGCAGCAGGGGCTGGTCTCCACCTTCTGGCACAAACACTCCACAGGAATCCAGCTTTTGCCCTAGTCAGTGGGTGGGAAAACGGAAGAATGGGATCTCAGAACCCCACTCTCAAAACTCGGATTCCAATTCAATAGGAGTGGAAATCTGAATCAAGAAAATAACAACAAGAAAGCATGGCTCCAAACTAGAAACCGTACAGGGCTCCGTCATAAAACCTTCCACAGGGATGTTTCTACCACCTGGTGTGTGCTTGGGGCTCCTGAGGAAGATAACTCTGGCTGAAAATGAGATCGCAGACAAGACTGCAACATTTTTTAGAATCAAGAAAACTCGAAAATAAACCAAATACCCTTGAATAGGGAAGCTGATAAATGAAATGTGGTATATTCATATGATAAAATATATTCAGTGTTAAAAGGACTGCACTAAATCAACATGGATAGGGCACAGATATATAAAATTAAATATAAAAGAGCAGCCTTGCACCAAGTGGAAAATAAACTCCAGCAGCCAGTTGAAAAAAAAAATTAAATATAAAAGAGCAAATAAGGCATACATAAATCTGTAGTACTCACCTAACTTTTTAAAAATAGATGCACAAAAATTATATATGCATGTAATATCTATATACATATAGAACATATGCATATAAGATACATGAACATTATATATACATACAAACATATAAAAGAGACTGAAATAACACACACTAAATTAATGACAGTGGTTTTCTCCCCAGTGGAGAGGAGAAAGTAGTGTGATTAGATATGAATAACAAAGTAAACTAAAGCTTCATCTGTAATGTTTAAATAAAGAGTGCTGACAATTGTTGAGTCTTCATGATGGGCACCTAGATATTTGTTCCCTTTCTTCTTTCCAAATTTTTTATTTTATCTCAAAACTAAAAAGCATACTCCTTGACTTGTACAAGAACCAGAGACGGTCCCTGTCCTCCTGAAACGCCAGTTGCAAATAATTTGCTGTAACTGATCAATAAAACACTATTTACGGAACATGCACAGGCACAGACATGGGTAACCTGAGCCCTTGCTCTATGGAAATGGCTCACGGAAATTTACTGATAGGCTGATCCACACTCCTAAAGCCAGACCCACTCTTGCCATTCCTACATTTGTAGCTACGACTTTAAAATGACTAGGCTGGCTGGCATTGCTTTAAGGTGAATCAAGGAATCCTGAAGGAGGCAGGAGGACCCATCTCCTTGTCTGCCCCGTTCCTGCTGGATGGCCACCCTTCTCCCTCCATGCACTACCACTGAGGAGTTGCTGATCAGCGCCCACTTGGTGGCCCAGGGGAGCACAGAGCAGGCCTGCCAGAACTGCAGACTGCGGCCTCCTCCCTTCACATATTCTGCGGGGAGCAGGGCACTCAGGGGGCCGGCTAAGCCCTCTCCACCAGGGCCGCCCTCCCTCTCCACGGCTCGGGGCCACCTCTTCTTTCCAGGCTCCAGGGAAGGTGGGTATCCTCCCCTGCCAGGGCTAATATCCCTTTTTCATTCTGAATCTCTGACCCAATTGTATGGCTAATTTTGATACAACCTTTGTGAAGAGTAAATATGTTTCTGTCATATAAAGATCAGAATGTACCTTCTTACTGAGAGAGTGACTTTGCAAACAGATGATCTAGCGGCCTCCTCACCTGCTCTTTCATTTCGGCATACACTTTCTCTGAGTTCAGTTCCACCTGCCGCTTAAACTCTTCCAGAGCAGCGTCTGCCTGCTGGGCCTGCAGCCTCTGAACTTCAGTCACACGCGTCAGCTGTTCCTCTTTTTCCCTGGAAAAGTCCACAGAAGCTTCACAGTTGAAATGTAAAATTAAAGAATGGGGCTTGAATGAAAGAGCAAGATTTAACCCTCTCTAAAGTAACATTCAGATTTCAATTTTTTGATCCAAATTCCATAAAACTTCCCTGTAAAAAGCTGACAATAAAATACTTTGCCTGCAGAAAAAGAGACAGTGTTAGTGTTTTGATGACTACTTTCAAAGATTTCTTTCAAACTACTTTCAACGATTTCCCTAAAAACAAAACCATTTAAACCCATTTATCTCCATCAGCTGATGAATGGATAAACAAGAGAACAGTATAGTTGTACAATGGAATATTATTCAGCCTTAAAAAACACTGAAGTTCTGACACATGCTCCCCCACGGAGAGCCTCAAACACCCCATGCTAAGGGAAAGAAGCCAGATATAAGGGGCAACATACTGTATGAGTCCATTTATGTGAAATACCCAGAATAAATAAATGCTTAGAGACGGGAAATAGATTAGTGGTAGCCAGGGGCTGGGGTGGGGGGGTCAGGGGGGATGGGGAGTGATTGCTAATGCATATAGAGTGTCCTTTCTGGTGATGAAAATGTTATGGAATTAGATCGTGGGGATGGCTGCACATCCTTGTGAATATACTAAAGTCTGCTAAAAGGTGTGCTTTAAAAAAGGATGAATTTTATAGCATGCAAATTATATCTCAATTAAAACAAAACAAAAAAAACAACATACCATTAGAAGTATCTCTAATATGCATGTCTAGCAGGGTGACAGATGCAACAGAGCAAACTGATGGTTTGAGACTGTTCCATTGCCTTCTATTAGACTGGCCTACCGATACCCATCTCATTTATATCTTGAACTCAAGTTATATGGTCAAAAGGGTTCAACAGAACAAGAGAAATCTTTACATATTGAGAGAAGGAAAAAATACAGGCTTTAGGTTATAAGTGCATGAAAGTTAACAATGACTCATACTGAGTTCTGACTACACGCTGGGCAGTGTGCAAAATATTTTTATATATCTTCTCTCCTTTACTCTCATAGCAAACTTTTATAAGAGTATTATTACGCCCCTAGTTTTACAGAGCAGGCAACTGGAGCTTAGAGAGTATTTCCAAGGCAATTACATTTAGTAGCAGATGCAGCCAGGCCCAGTCCCGGCAGGCTGATCCTAGAGCTCATGCTGTTGGCTACTACGCTCTGCTGCTTTCCTGATTTTCCAGACGCCATATTCTATGGTCTGAATGTGTGGAAGTGAGACTAGCGCTCTTCTAAAAGAGGTTCCAGAGAGATCCCATGTCCCTTCCACCAGGTGAGGACACAGTGAGAAGGCACCTGCTATGAACCAAGAAGAGGGTCTTCATCAGAACACAACCATGCTGATGCCTTGATGCTGGACTTCCCAGCCTCCAGAACTGTGAGAAATAAATTTCTGTTGCTTATAAACTACCCAGTCGGCGGTATTTTGTTACAGCACACCGAACAGACTGAGACATCATAAGTAAGATTAACTTGGCTCATCTTCCTTAAATGCAAAAGTTTCCACACATAGAAAACATTATCTCATTAACTATAGTGCCAAAGAATGCTGGGAGATAGGTGATTTAACTCACATGAGTCAAATTTTAGAGAAACATCATGATGGGAAGTTGGAGGGAGACATTTCCCAAACAATGATGCTACTGTCTTTAAAGAGGTGGCAAAAAGTAATTTTGAGTTTTTTGGAATTACTCAGATCTGAGTTTAAACCCCCTCTAAGACACTCAATAATTTTTAGGCTTTCTAATAAGAACATAGATGTGATATAAAGTATCATAATACCAAACTTTCTCCAAAAACATTGAAAACTTTCTCAAAGCTTGAATGCCAAAATACTGATAAGAGCAAGTGTCACCTAGTTTCCTTTTCAGCAGGATTCTCCTGTCCCTCGGTAAAGAAATGTGGCAATGCATATTTAGAGTTTCCCCCCTGTTTGGATAGAATCTGCAAGTAAGTAGCTCTCTGCATACTCCATAGTATGAACATATGCCATATCCACCTTCCCTTTATTTTTCATTATATACCACTTGGGTCAACCTCTTCATACCCACCACACATTCTTCTACTTGAAAATGACCAAATCAATACCTCCCTGTGCTAAAAAAAAAGCAGCTTTTCCACTGAAACCCTTTCTACATGTGTGTTTCACAGGTGGAGCCACCATTTTAATGAGCTAAGGGTTTCACACTCTGCCACAAGGTGTGTGAGGCCCTCCATGAGAGCGAAGCCATTCTAGTCATGCCGCATGCCAGATGTAGTTCCTGCCCGCTGCCTTTTACAGCAATATGGTACAGGATCCTGGAACTTTTTTAAAAAGCTTTTCTTTAAGTGGTTTACTTTAGTTGACTCTTCAACAGGAACCTGAATATCTTGCTGCTCATTTTTCTTCCATGTCGTTAAAATAAAATGTCTTTAATGTTAACTGGTTGCCAAATTCTAAGGCCTTAATGTTTCGTTTCTTTGCCACATAATGTTAATATTAGCTAGTAGACAACGGTGATTAATAACCGGATGTTACACTGAAGACTGATTCAAGAGACATCACCACACAAAGGACTGAGCACTCTGATGGCAATAGGGAATTTCAATTTGGTCTGGTGCATTTTCATTCTTCTTCTATTACTCTGCCCAAGAAGCAGGAAGGCTTGACCAGGGTTTCCCTAATACAAATATTGAATATTTGCTTACATATTGAAATATTTATTAAAAAATAAATATTCAAATATTTGAATACTAAAGCAACAAATGAGAACAACATAAAGTCATATAAGGTATACTGGGTACCATGTCCTAGACCTAGGTTGGCAAATGTGATGGATATTTGCCATAAACATTTTGTCACAAATGTTTAATGGGTATTTTCTCTGGTGTGACAGACCCAAATGACTGAATGGGGCGGCCAAGAATGCTGTGTTAAGAGGATTCTGAGACCAGGCTCAGAGGAAAAGGCTACTGTGGTTGGTGAATAATGTCCCCTTGTAGGGGATAAGGGTTAGGCAGCACAAGAACTACTTCCATGCTACCCAGGGACGACAGTGACTAATTCATCCTATGTTACTCTTTCATTTTTTAGGGCCTTCTAAAAGCACTTGAAAAGACTTTTTCATATCAGGATTACAATTTTTCAAAGGTTTACTTTGCTTGGTCAGTCTGTCCATAAACACAAAAGAAAGTACACTGAACACTATCTGAAAACTTAAAAAATTTATTTATCATATAATTTAAAAATTATGTACCATTACTTAGCCAAAAGAAAATTTTGCTAACACATTTTATAAATCATATGACCAGTGGCTGAAATATCCACTCTGTTCTATGAATGCTATAAGTCAGCTGTTTTACATTTTTTGCCCAAATATTCACATGAGCCATTTAGTTAATGTAAACACTTTCAATTTAATAGCGCAAATATTTTCTCTGTATCATTTCATTCTTACCTACCAAGTTTAGTCACTTACTTTAAAACTAACTTATAGCCACACAAATCAAAGTCATAAACTTTACCTATAATCAGGTATATGTTACAGACCATATTTAAGATATTGTTAAAACCTTGTGTAGTAATGCACATTGCATTTAATTGGTAATTTCTATCATGATTTACAAATAGAAAACATTGATGTATATTAAATACTAAGCATGGGGAAATGAGGAAATCTTCCAACTGGCTTCCAGTCCCACCACACTTGCTAGTAGTAAAGCTAAATATCAAAAAAGGCCTCACTCAGTGTAAATCGACATGACAAACACATTGAGCGCCATTAATATTTAGGAAGTTTCTCTCTTAATATAAATAAAATATCTGTCTTAATTTAAATAAAGAGATGATATTCATTTTAATGAGGGATACATTTTAATATCTACTAAAGTAATGAAGTAGACGTGAAAACGTTCAGCATTTGAAAAAGAGAAAGGTCTGCTTCTCACTAAGAACAGTATTCCTTTTACCATGATTCCGAAGTATGTCCTGTAAGAAGCAAAAAAAAAAAAAAAAAGACTTTGAAGATTATTTTTTCCAGTGGAACTAGCTGTGGGGCCGAGTATAACTGCATCACTCAAATGCCTTAAAGCAGGGCCTCCATGAAGATAAAAAGGTGGGAATAAAATTTGCTTTTTAGTTCTAATTTATTTATAAAATGCAGTAAATTTTCCTCGTCTGAGATATAAAGCATAAAGAAAAAAGAAGCTGCATTCTTATACAACCACAAGCCAGCTCAGATTAAAGGATGTTCTGAAGTGCATGATTATTCCAAAAAGGCAATAAAATGTAGGAGACTAACAGACTACAATTTAGTATTTCTTGAGCTTTACAAGCTAACATTTATATGTGCAGGCCAACCTTAATTTGAAAATCTTCCCTTTGCACATTTCTGTACCAGCACTTTTGATAATGATGGCAGTGATCCAACATATATTTATAAGGCTTCACATTACAGGATACTTCATTTGCTGCCAGCGTGGCATCTCCACTGGAAACTCCAAGAAAAACAGAACAAAACAAAAAAACTTCAAACAAGTCTGAAAACCAACTAGAAGAGTCTCCATTCCCTTTCCAGCTGGGCTGGAAAACAAGACTTTCGAGCAGCTATATCATCTACATTCATGGCTGCTGATTGGCACTCAAGGTGATTAGAGTGAGTCAAAAACATGAAGATACAATTGACTTAAAAGTCATTAAAAATAATATCTTTCACTACACATGATAAATGAAGGAACTTCTTTGGCCTCTTCTTCACATGACTGCTAGGACTAGGGGTCTCTGCTAAATTCTTATTAAAAAAATGGTAAACACTGTGAACAACTAAACATTTGATACTTCAAGAGTCAGAAAGAAACGTGCAGTAAAATGGAAAGTGGTATGCTTCTCAATATTGGGAAAATGACAATACTCCTCAATTGTTCTATAGATTTAACA
Source organism: Neomonachus schauinslandi (assembly GCF_002201575.2). Classification (NCBI taxonomy): domain Eukaryota; kingdom Metazoa; phylum Chordata; class Mammalia; order Carnivora; family Phocidae; genus Neomonachus; species Neomonachus schauinslandi. Next base: position 47,547,569 of record NC_058417.1, on the reverse strand, counting down.
CAATCACTGTTAAAATCCTGGATGGGATTTTGCAGAAATTGACAAGTGGACCCTGAAATTCATATGGAAATACAAGGTACACAGAATTGGCAAAACAATTTTGAAAAAGAAGAACAAAGGTGGAGAACTCACATTTCCTGATTTCAAAACTTATTACAAAGCTAGGTTAATCAAAACAGCATGCTACTGGCATAAGAAAAGACATATAAATCAATGGAATAAAGATTCCAGAAATAAACCCTTACATCGATGCTCAGAGAACTTTTGGCAAGGGTGCCAAGACAATTCAATGGAGAAAGAACAGTCTGTACAACAAATGGTGCTGGGACAACCGGATATCCATTTATCCAAAAGAATAAAGTTGGATTCCTTCTTTACACAATACACAAAAAGTAACTCAAGATAAACCACAGACCTAAATGTAAGAGCTAAAAATATAAAGCTCTTAGAAGAAAACAGGAGTAAATTTGGGTGACTTTGAGCTAAGCAAAGCCTTCTTAGATATAACACCAGAAGCATAAACAAGAAAATAAAATATAGATCAACAGCTTCAGCAAATTTAAAAACCTCTTGTGCTCCTAGGGATATCATCAAAAGTGAAAAGAAAATCCACAGAAGAGGAGAAAATACTTGCCAGTCATGTATCTGAAAAGAGACTTATATCAAGAATACATAAATAACACTTACAAATCAAGAGTGAAAAAAAATAAAGAACACAATTTAAAGATAGGTGAAGAATCTGAATAGACGTTTCTCCAAAGAAGATATACAGTTGGCCATAAACCCATGAAAGGTCACTCAATAGCATTAGTGATCACCAAAAACTGCAATTCAAAACCACAATGAGGTATCATTATACAACCTCTCTTATGGCTGTAATCAAAAGACAGATAGGAACAAGTGTTGTTTGTTTTGTTTTGTTCTGTTTTGCATTTACCCTGTGTGGGCTTTGTTTAGCTTCTTGAATCCATATAATTATGTCTTTCATAAGACTGGAAGATTTTGGCTATTATTTATTAAAATATTTTGCTTCTGGGGCACCTGGGTGGCTCAGTCGTTAAGCATCTGCCTTCAGCTCAGGTCATGATCCCAGGGTCCTGGGATCGAGCCCCGCATCGGGCTCCCTGCTCCGTGGGGAGCCTGCTTCTCCCTCTCCCACTCCTCCTGCTTGTGTTCCCTCTCTCACTGTGTCTCTCTCTGTCAAAGAAATAAAATCTTTAAAAAATAAAAATAAAATAAAATATTTTGCTTCTATTATTCTATTCCCTCTACTTCTGTGACTCAAATATAATTTATACATTGTGATTATCCTACAAGGTCCTGCAGCTCATTTTTTTAGTACATTTTTCTCTTTGTCCTCAGATTGGCTGATTTCTATTGATTTATCTTCATGTTCATTGAATCTTCTTTTTCTCCACTCTGTTGTTATATTCAGCCCACATTTTAAATTTCAAACGTTGTATTTTTCACTGTTCTTCTGTTGAGATTTCCCAATTTCTCACTCGTTACTACCAATTTTTCTTAATGTCCTGGAGCACAACTATAATAGCTACTTTAAATTTTTTATCTGCTAAACCTAGCATCTAATTCATCCTGAGGTGGTTTCCACTGATTATTTTCTTGAGAATACATAGGTTATGTTACCTATTTCTTCTTATGTCGAGTAATTTTGGCTTGTATCTTTATGAATGAGACATTGTAGAGAGAGTGGATTCTGTTATTTTCCTCTGAATAGTATTAATGGTATTAATAGTATTAATACAATTAATTTCAATTGTTTGTTTTTAGCAGGCAGTTAACTTGGCTGAATTCAAACTATAAATTCTTGATGTCATTATGGTTTTGCAACTATATTTTTTAATATATTGTAGACATATTTCTAAACCAATAAATGTAGCTTATCTACAAAAAAAAAAAAAAGCCTATAAATTCTGTCTCCTCTGTAGGTGACAAAAGTTCATATATAAACTCAGCTCTTTTAGTATTACCTGGGCTGCTTAGAGTTCTCTCCAACCACGCATGTTTCAGGGATCAGTCAGAAATACGGACCAAAATTATACAAAGAATTTGGGCTTCCCATCCCGCTTCTTCACTTATTTCTTGGGTATCTCTCCATATTACTTTGCCAGTGGTTGCCCCATTCTTTCATCTGGTTCTTCAAGCACTAAGATCACAGTGCTCACAAATTCTAATTGTCCCATATGGCACCAAATGTGGAAGAATAAATACTATAAAAATGGGAAACTCACCTTTCCTTCTTCTAACTATCTCTTTGTGTTGATTCATTCTCCAGGGCCATCAGGTAGTTGTATTTTATATTTTGTGCAGAGCTTCTATTTGTGGGAGGATTAGTCTGATAGGAGCTTACTTGGCCATAATATAAACTGGAACCCTTCCCCCTTTTTGTTGTTTTGACTGGCAGATTACTATTCATTCTTTAGGGGGTTCAAATGCCAACTCTTTGGATAGAATTGCTAGGTACTTCTTTTGCCCTATTAGCACTTTTTATATACTGCTACTATAGCTTTTTTTTTTTTTTCCAGGAAGGGTCATAGTTTTATTGCTGGGTTTCAAGGAAGAGGCTCAAATCTACCCAATTTCCCTCAGCTTGGCCACCAAGTCCTCCGTGGTCTCCACCTTGACGCCAGCTGTATGCAGGGGCCGGTCCTCCACACTAACCACAGAGAGCTTGGAGGTCAGGTCCACACTCAGGTCTCCCGGTTTGATGTCCTCAATCTTCTTGGCTTTCACAATGTTGGGCAATGTGGCATAGCGGGGTTCGTTGAGCTGTGGCAGGCAGCTTCAGGTGCAAGGTCTCCAGGCCCCCATCCAACTCCTGCTCCACTTTCACCTTGTCCCTTCCACTTTCACCTTGTCCCTTCTAGTGTCACCTGGGAGGTGAATGTACCCTGTGGCCGGTTTAGAAATCCAGCTGTCATCTGCCCTGTTTGGTTACAGTCACAGCATTTTATATGTACCATTACAGTTGTTAATTTATACATTTATCTTTCCTAGGATAATGAAATCTCTTTGAAGCTAGGGGAATGGAGGATGTGGGGACACAACCGTGTCTTCCTCATATTTATATTATATACCTGGAGCATACTACATGTATAGAATAATTCAACATTTGTTTCATAAATTTATATTATATCATCTAGATAGAACCAGAGCAAAACCATGGAACATAACAAATTCCTCAACCTCAGCACTACTGACATTTCTGGTCAGATAATTCCTTATTGTGGGGACCTGTTGGGTGCATTGTGCTATGTTTAGCAGCATCCCTGGCCTCTGCTCACTAGATCCCAGTGATAATGTCCCACCCCCAATTCTGACAACCCCCAAATGTCCATAAACATGCTGAATATGCCCCGGAGGGGCAAAATCATGCCTGATTGAGAACCACTAGGCCAGAAAGTATGGTTCTTTATCAAATTCCATGGAGTGAAAGAAGCCTTAGGTATCCTTTGGTTTCTGGGTGTATGATTTTCAAACAAGGTTTAGAATACTGGTAATGGGGAATAACCCAAAATAAAGCAATTACCACCCAACTTCTTAGAGAATTCAATGCCTTACAATGCTTATACATGACTAGAATGGCTCCATCACCAGGAATCTGCTGGTTCCTACAGCATGTGCCTTATAGGTGTTTTTGAACTAGAGAGAGAAGACTCAGATAATCCTAAACTGATGATGACAATGATGATGATAATGATGATGATGATATGCTTGCATAGCTCTTTACAGTTTATGAGTTTTTGCATGTATTTTCCCAACTAGGTATATATTTCTCTCTTCTTTAAAGATTTTATTTATTTATTTGAGATAGAGAGAGTGCACGAGTAGGGGGAGGGGCAGAGGGAAAGAGACAAGTGGACTCCCCGCAAAGTGCGAGCCCAATATGGGGCTCAATCCCAGGATCCTGGGATCATGACCTGAGCTGAGGTCAGATGCTCAACCAACTGAGCCACCCAGGCACCCCTAGATATATATTTCTAATGGAAAATTTTATTTCATTTTATTTTTTTAAAGATTTTATTTATTTATTTGTCAGAGAAAGAGGGAGACAGATTGAGAGCGCAAGCAGGAGAGCGGCAGGCAGAGGGAGAAGCAGGCCTCCTGTGGAGCAGGGAGCCTGATGCAGGACTCAATCCAGGACCCTGGGATCATGACCTGAGCTGAAGGCAGACACTCAACCGACGAAGCCACCCAGGCGTCCCTCTAATGGAAAATTTTAAAGAGGAAGTAAAAACTAATAGGGGCAAAACTGATATCTATAATTAATTAAGAGAGTATACTTTGCATGGTAATTGTACTTAACATATATAGATTTTTCAGTGTCAAGGAAGGAATGTTTTTGTAATTATCTAGTTGGACTGGTGCCATGATTTGTTCCTTTAGTTTATCAAATGACCTTTGATAGGTGGCAGAAGAGAGTGAATCTAGATATGAAAGGAAGAGAAGTAGTTAAGTCTTAAAAAGGCAAACTCTGAAAGGCAAACTGAATGACATCCAAAAATCTCAAGTGGAGGAATAGTTCATATATGAACAAGAGATAAAAAGTTCTTGTTGCACAGAATGAAAAGGTGATTGTTGAGATTATCAGCATTATGGACATGATGTGGGCAGATAGAGGTAATTCAGTAATGAAGTCCATGGAGCTATATATGAAAGTAGCTTGGTGTATCAGTTTCCTGTGGCTGCTGTAACAAATTACCACACACTGAGTAGTCTAAAACAATAGGAATTTATTCTCTCTTAGTTATGGAAGCCAAAAGTCTCTAATCAAGGAGTCAGCAGCACTGCACTTCCTCTGGAAGCTCTAGGGGAGAATCCATTTCCTGACACTTACAACTTCTGGAGACTGCTGGCATCCTTGGCTTGTGAATATATCTCTCTCTGATGCATCTTCACATCACCTTCTCCTCTATGTCCCTTCTCCACAGTGTCTCTCTTATAAAGATGCTCATGACTGGCTTTAGGACCCACCTAGACAATCTCCTCATCTCAAGATCTTTAACTCAGTTACATCTGCAGAGATCCTCTTTTTAAATAAGAACATTCACAAGTTCTGAAGATTAGGATATGGACATATCTTTTTGGGGGCCACCAATCAGCCCGCTACACATGTGTTGATAAGGTATAGTCTACTTTATGTTTTCGGGCTCTGATAATAGCCCTAGATCAAACTTCTGCTCATCTCTGAAACACAGAAGTCTTTACTTCAAATACACTATATCAAAGAGCCCATGTGGAGTGACATCATCAAGATGGTGACATAAATCATTTCCAACTTCAGTGCCTCTCACCAGAAGACCAACCAGCAACTATCCATAGACTTGACACCGTTGTGAAAATCCCAGACCCAAGGATATAAATGAAGCACCCCCATGGACCACAGAGACTGAGATGGGTCACATCAGAAAGGTAAGAGGAGAGGTTCTACTCTGCATCGCCAGCCACCCAACCCAGGCCAGCATTACACTACACCACAGAGCACCTGGTTTTTCCAGTGGAAAAAGGAGAGTCCAAGGTAGACATTCAGTTTCCCCAGTATTGCAGGATGCTCCTCAGAAACCCCACTACAGGAATCAAAACAGTATGGTACTGCAATTTAAAAAAACAAAAACACACCAATAGAACTAACTGAAAGCCCAGAAACAAATTCATGCATATACAGTCAACTAATATTTGACAAGAAAGCCAAGACTCTTCAATATATGGTGCTGGGAAAAATGGATAGTCACATGCAAAAGAATAAAACTGGGCCTCTATCTCTCCCCACTCACAAAAATTAACTCAAAATGGATTAAAGACTTAAATGTTAGGCCTGAATCTATAAAACTCCTAGAAGAAAACAGGATAAAAGCTCCTTGACATTGGTTTTAGCAATGACTTCATGAATATGACACCAACAGCATAAGCAACAAAAACAAAAAGAAACAAGTGAGACTACATCAAACTGATGGCCAACAGGTACGTGAAACAGTGCTCAACATCACTCATCATCAGGGAAATGAAAATGAAAACCACAATGAGCTATCACCTCACACCTGTTAGAATGGCCATCATCAAAAAGACAAGAGATAACAAGTGTTGGCGAGGATGTAGAGAAGAGAACCCTTGTGCATTTTGGTGGGAATGTGAATTGGTGTAGCCACCATGGAAAACAGTATGGAGGTTCTTTAAAAAATTAAAAACAGAACTACCATACAATAGGGCTTAAATGTAATCACAAGGTTCTTATAAAAGGGAAGCAAGAAGGTCGAAGGAAAGACAAGGCAGTATGAGAGAGGAAGCAATGGAGAAAAGACAACGCGATTCAGGGTCCCAAACCAAGGAATGAAGACAGCCTCCAGAAGACAGAAAAAGCAAGGAACAGATTCTTCCCTAAAACCTCCTGGCAAAAACCAGTCCTGACAAACCTTGATCTTAGGACCTAAGTTTCATTTTGGACTTCTAATCTCCCAAACTGTAAAATAATAAATTTGAATTGTTTTAAGACACTATGTTTGCCGTATAGCAGCAACAGGAAACAACAACAACCAACAAAGCTAGTATATAATATTCAAAACTTAGAACACATCAAGGGCTCTCTGAGATACTTAATATATGTAATATTTATAACTGCCTTAACAATGCTGTATGGACAAAAAAATAAGTCAGGAATTCAACAAGTTTAAAAGTTAGATCAGGCAAAGAAAAAAAATCCATAGGTTAAATTTTGTTACAGTCTTCGAGCATTTCAAGTTTCTGTGTTTGCTCTGTTACTTGACTCCTTCTAGGTAATGTCACCAGGTTAAAAAAAAAAAAAAAAACACCTAAAAAGCCAAGTTATTTCTTCCCAAAGGGCATATTTACATATAATAGTGGCAAATTTGGATGAGATAGGACCCAGGGTAAAACTCTCCAAAGACTATCCAGTTAGTTCTCGATATTCCCCTTGACCAAGATGCATCTGCCCAAACATGCAAACTCTGAGTGTGGTTAAGTGCAGGGAATCAGTATGATTAGGAAATAAAATTTCTGGAGATCAATGAATGACTGCTAAGACTTACAAAAGGAAAAAGTGACCATGGAAAGTTTTGTTTTTTGAAAGTAAGTTGATAAGACTAGAAGCTGGCATAGAAAAGTGTGCAATGGATAATGAGGAACGAGGTGCTGCTGAAAACTCCAGGGCACCCCTGGGATTATGAAAGTCTAAAGAAGAATGCCAATTCACAGCTTTTTATGGAAAAGTTTTAAGGCCCTATGAGGAAATGATGCTGCCATGCATTTCTGCACTCCTCATATCAAAGACATGTATCACAATTTTGAAACCCAGTGTGGGTATGCATGGTGCTACACAAGGACAGGGGTGCCTGCTTGGCTCAGTCAGGAGGGCATGTCACTCTTGATCTCAGGGTTGTGAGTTCGAGCCCCATGTTGGGTGTACGGATTACATAAAAATAAAATAAAATCTTTTAAAAAAATATTAGCCAAAATACACAAGGACAAAGTGCTTTCCTGAGTCACAGAGTAGGCCACATATAAGATAATCATATAATCACTGAAGGCTAAAAACCAAATACAAAATTATGTTTAAAATGTCCATAGCAAACCTGAGAAGATGGTTTTCCATTCTTCTTCTTCCTTTTTAGAAGAACATAGTATTTTGAGTTTACAACAGAGTCATCCAACCTTTTATTAACTCATTCATCAATAATTGGTTAAGACTGGAGCACCTGGGTGGCTCAGTCGTTAAGCGTCTGCCTTCGGCTCAGGTCATGGTCCCAGGGTCCTGGGATCGAGGCCCGCATCGGGCTCCCTGCTACGCGAGAAGCCTGTTTCTCCCTCTCCCACTCCCCCGCTTGTGTTCCCTCTCTCACTGTGTCTCTCTCTGTCAAATAAATTAAAAAATATTTTTAAAAAAATTGGCTAAGACCTACTATGTGTTAACCACTAACTTATATTAAGAAACAAAGCTATATGAGAAACCTGTCTAAGAAGACACCATCGGGTAAAGGAAAAAAAATATGTAAGTACCAAATATTGTAACAAAGGTTTAAACACAGTGCCTTGAAAAACAGAAGAGGGTTCAGAGAGATTTCATTCCACTACATTCAGGAAGAGATGGATCTGTAGGAAACAGATCTCTACTATAAGAATCCCCATCCTATTATGGTAAATCAGAACAACCTTCTTAGAAGCCCCTCGGGGACAAGTGGGCTTACATACAACAGTAAACATAGAACAAAGAATGCCAGCAGTTCCCACCATAATCCTGGCTCAAAGAGGACAGCATTGATAGAACCATGGGCAAACACACAAATGATGCCCCCGTGCTAAACCAGCTAAAGCTTTTTCTCTTGATACTAGGGGAAACACTCAAAAAGGGTATGGTAGCCGTATAAAGAAGTGCTATGGAACTCTCTTCTGACAAGGACCTTGTATCGTCAATGATTGAGGCTTCCCTAGCAGGCTCTGCCCCCAGAGCCAGACTCCAGTCTTGAAGAACCATGATTGGTTTTGAAACACGTTACCTATGAATAAGAATGAGGAATCTTCTTCAGCTACACAAAAATCTCTCAAAATTATATGGATTTCAGCTAGGAGATCCACAAATTTCTTGACGTCAACTGGATTTGAATCATAATTTAAAAGAACTGATCCTGGCATCAACCTCCTACCCTATATTTTCAGCAAGTTAGTCATGTTCTAGGTGCTGAGGCTAGGGTCTTGGCAGCAAATTTTGAGACCTATTTGGTCAGATACCTGTAGAAAGCTCAGAAGTATAAAAATGGATCCAATCATGGAGAAATTATAGTCTGATTAAGGGGGAAAACACAAGAAAAAAAAATCAAGTAGTAGTGTTATATTACATATATTATATATTATATATTCTAAGTGCCAAGGGAACATGACAAATGGAAAAAGAGAGAATCTGTATAAGAAACCAGTCTCAGAAGATCAGAAGATTTGTGTGTAAAGTATAAAATAAAGCAATGTGATGACATGTTTTCGCAGTTTAAAGCTTTACGTATTAATTTTTTTTTTTTTTAAAGATTTTATTTGTTTATTTGAGAGAGAGAGAGAATGAGAGACAGAGAGCATGAGAGGGAGGAGGGTCAGAGGGAGAAGCAGACTCCCCGCCAAGCAGGGAGCCCGACGCGGGACTCGATCCCGGGACTCCGGGATCATGACCTGAGCCGAAGGCAGTCGCTTAACCAACTGAGCCACCCAGGCGCCCTTTACGTATTAATTTTGTGCTAAACTAACTTCTGCCTATAATATAGGCCTATAAATAAATGAAAAGAACTCTACCCCAGCAAATAGAAGAGCAACTGAAATATTCGTGGTAAAATAAGAAAACCTTGAGAAAATGATCCTTAAAGATAAAACAGCTACAGTGGATAGTGAAGAAAAATTCCTTTAAAATCTTTAAACTTCAAAAAAATCCCAAATCTAATGTTTCCTTTTATGTTTCCTATATTTAAGAAATCACTGATTAAAAGCTGCATATATGAATTATTTATCATACATGCAAAGCTACATACATACCCACCAATACAGCTTACTTTATAGGCAGGAGTGTATCAGTAAATAATAAGGAGAGACAAAGCCTATAAATACAATGACAAAGCCTAAATACATTGAAATAGGTGCAGGACCACTTCCTGTTACTAGGGAGAGGAAAAAGGCAATGTGAAGTCATTCAAGCAGAATAATAAGTAAACCAAAGCCAGATCAAAGGAATACAGAAGAAAGGCTGAAACGTGAAGCTGAAATATTTATTTCCTTCAAAACATCATCCATGCCTTGTCCCTGGGCAGTTCAATATTTCAAAGTAGCTGGAGAATATTCTCACTTACATTCATCACTATGCACAAGTAGATCAAATTTTAAGTAGGCAAATTTTCTTTATTTACCAAACATAAATGCAATATTTATCATTGAGAGAAGTTTTTCTGCTTATCAGAAATGATTTTTAAATTATGTGAAATAAGGCGCCTGGGTGGCTCAGTTGTTAAGCGTCTGCCTTCAGCTCAGGTCATGATCCCAGGGTCCTGGGATCGAGTCCCACATCAGGCTCCCTGCTCGGTAGGAAGCCTGCTTCTCCCTCTCCCACTCCCCTTGCTTGTGTTCCTACTCTCGCTATCCCTCTCTCTGTCAAATAGATAAATAAAATCTTTATAAATAAATACATAAATAAATAAATAAATTATGTGAAATAATTTTAAAGTCCTAATAGACACCTTTCAGTACTTCCAGTGGATGAAGCTGCTACAAATTATAACATTCATGGTGTAACCATAATTTTTAATGCCTTCATAAATGATGAAATAGAGTAAACATTTATTGAGTGTTTATTATGCTCATTGGTTTAGAGCAGTTCCTGTACTATTTCATTTCATTTTTATACCGATAAGAAAATTATCATTTATTTTTTTTTCACCAATGAAATCAAGGAAGTTTAGAAGAGTTTAGTGATTTGCCCAACTATTTACAGAATCAATGGTAGAAGGAGAAATTAAAGCAGCCCATCTGACTTCAAAGTCCAAAGTCATTCTACTACAACTACATCATGCTATTTCTTTAAACCTGTATGTATGTATGTATATGTGTGTATATATATGTGTATATATATATACATATATATAACTAAATCACCATTTGATGCTAATTGATTAAACTTACAAGTAGGTCCTTACTATTATTTATCCTCACACAACACAAATATTTGCCTATCAACCACTTTCAGAACATTTGAAAGCTAAAATATTTATCAAGTATTTACTTAACACCTATTGTATCTGTGCTTGGTGCTAAAAATACAAAAATAATCAACATCCCTGCATCCAATATAGAAAAGAAGACAAACTCTACACTATTTTCAGTATGATAAAAGCCTCACAATAATATGAACATAATAATATGAGCCAAAAAGGACCAGAGGAATTCATTGTGCCTAGGGTAAAATAGAAAAGCTTCATAAAGGGCATGTCATTTGGTAAGACCATCACGAAGAATGTTAAAGAGGCGTAACATATACATATATATGTTTAACTATATATTAAAATGTAAATGTATATTAAAATACATATTTTTATTTGATTTGTAAAATATCTTTTATTTTCCTCCTTACCATCACACTTTCCATGAAAAGAGCAAATCTCCATCAGAAGATTCTTATTTATTTCAAGGAAAAGATGAACATGGTAGAGGTAAGAGATTTCTAAAGATAAAGTTTTGTTTCAGATAAAATATGCAACCACTTCTGCTGATTATAAAAAGCACACACTCCAAGTGCGTAAAAGTGTGTTAGCTGGATTAATGTTAATTTTAAGAAACCAATCTTTATTTAGAAACATATTATCACCCATGTTTCACTGACCATTTCTCCCTACCTCATACTACATTTTTCCAAAGGCTCCGGTAGTTATCTCGTATGTGCTTAGCGATAAGTTCAGTCACTAATAATCTGCTACCCTGTGCTATTCATTAATTCATTTACCATTAATGTGTTAAGCACCCATTATGTGCCAGGCACCCTTGCTAGTGTTCAGAAAACATCAGTGAACTAATCACACCCAGTCCCACACTAAGGGAGCTTTCAGTCTAGCAAAGAAAAAAGGACACTGAATTAATACAAATGAGAACAATGAGGATTCAATTCAATGACAAAAAAAAGAAATACGGAATATTAAGGGTTTATATTACAGTGTTAAAAACTTTAAATAGGAATTAGGATGAAAGAAAGTGATGTTAAAGTTAACTGAATTTGTATGTCGATTATACTTCAATAGAAAATAATATTTTTTTAATGAAAAAAAGAAGTTAACTGAAGGATGAGGAGGACTGGATAAAAGAAAATGCAGGGTAAGAGTATTCCAGCACAAAGGATAACAAATGGAGAAGCTGCAAGAGAGAAGACTGTGACTAAATCAGGGAAGAGAACAGGGGCCAAGATCACAAGGCAGGGAACAGAGAGAAAAGAGCCTGTGATAAGGCTGAGAAGTACCCTGTCATACTGAAACCTAGAGACAGAACTTTATAGCTTTGTAGAAAAACTACATTGTGTGAGATGAAGAACATAATGGATGGCATTACAGGCATTACTAAAGAAAAGTCTTCGTGAACTTGAAGACTTAGCAATGGAAACTAACCAAAACAAAGCACAGAAAAACAGAATAATAAAAAAACAAAGCATTGGTGACAACTGTCAGCAACCTAATATTTGTGTACTTAGAGTCCTTAAAGGAAAAGAAAGATGGGGACAGAAAAACATTTGAAGAAATTATGGCCAAAAGCTTTCCAAATTTAATTAAAATTATAAATCTACAGATCCAAGAACTCAAAAGAACTCCAGGCATAAGACAAATAAAACTACATGAAGGCACAACATAATCAATTTGTCCCAAAACCAGTGACAAAGAAAAAAAGAATTTTGAAAACAGCCAGTAAAAAGACAAGTCCAGAGGAATAAAAGTAAGGATAGCAGCAGATTCCTGGTAGAAGCAACACAAGCAAGAAGACAATGAAGCGACATCTTTAAATTGCTGACAATTAAGTTGGAGCTATGCCATGAAGGCAAGAACAAATCAGTATTAGATAATCTAATAATACATTTAATAATGACTAGATTACCTAATCCCAAAATGATCAATAAAATTGATAATCCTCTAGCCAGACTGATTGGGAAAGAGAGACAATACAAATTAACAACATTACAAATGAGAGAGGTTCTGCACTATAGATTCTACACATATTAAAAGGACAAGAAGGCGTATTATGAAAGAAAGAGAAAACAGAAGTTTAACCCATACTTTCCAGCACATACAAAATTAACTTAAAAAAAATGGATCACAATCCTCAATGTAAAACCTGGAACTATAAACTTCCAGAAGAAAACCTTTGTGATCTGGGATTAGGAAAAGATTTCTTAGATGTGACCCCAAAGGCACCACCTGTGAAAGAACAAATAAATACACTGGACTTCATCAAAATTAAAAACACCACTTCCGGAGCACGGGGTGTTATGCACAAACAATGAACATTGGAACACTACATCAAAAACTAATGATGTAATGTATGGTGATTAACATAACAATAAAAATTTTTTTTAAAAAACCACTTCCTTGAAATAAACCATTAAAAGAACGGCAAGGAAAGCCACACACTGGGAGAAAAACATTGGCAAATCATGTATCTGTTAAAGGACTTGTATCCAATATATACAAAGAATTTTCAAGACTCAATAATAAGAAAACAACCAACCCAGTTAAAAAAAGAGGCTAAAGATTTGAACAGATAGTTGCCAAAGTAGATATACTTATGGCAAAAAAAAGGACATGAAGAGTTTTTCAACATTAGTCACTAGGGAAATACAAATTAAAACCACAGTGAAGTACTTGGACAAGCCTGTTGGAATTGTGAAAACAACAACACTGACCATATCAAGTATTGGCAAGGACGGGGAGGAAACAGAACTCTCACACACTGCTGGAGGGAATGTAAAATAGTACAAAAGTACAAAGTACAAAGTACTGTCTGGACAGTAGTTTGGCAGCCTTTTAAAGAGTTAAACATACACCTCCCATATGATCCAGACATTTGACTTTCAGGTTTTTATTCAAGAGAACAAAAAGAAAATGTCCACACAAAGACTAATGTTTATAGAAGCTTTATCTATAATAGCCCCAAATTGAAAACAGCCCAAGTGTCCATCAACAGATATATGGGTCAACAAATTATGGTACATCCATAGAATGGAATAATACTCAAAATTAAAAAGGACTGAACTACTGATATTCAGTAAAACATGGATGAATCTCAAAATCATTATGCCAAGGGAAAGAAGGGAGACCAAAAAGTACATAATTGTATATGCTTCCATTTATTTAAAATTCTAGAAAGGATAGTGACAGAAAGGAGATTAGTGCCTGCCTGCATAAGAAGTCAGAGAAAGGTGGGCAGGAAAGATTCCGTAAGAGCAGAAGGAATCTTTTGGGAATAACCATATGCTCACATAGACATATGTTTTGTGTTGGTCGTTTCACAAGTGTATAGGTATGTCAGAATATGAAACTGTATACTTTATGTGAAATGTACTGTATTTCAACTATAACTCAATAAAGCTATTAAAATAGCCCTGAAATATATTAAAATATGTTTATTCTCACTTATTATAAGAGAACTGCAAGTTTAAACTACACTGAGATACTATTTATCACATATCATCTATCAGACAAAAAATTTAAAAATATAACATATTCTGTTTGGGAGGCTGTGTGTCAAAAATCATTCTAATATGTAGCCAGTAGAAATTCAATATATATATATATTTAATATATATATTTATATAAATATATAAATTTGACAATATAAAACAAAAGTACATATGTTTATCTTTTGACCAGACAATACAAAAATACATGTCTACTAGGTTATTGGTTACAGCATCAACTGTAATTGCAAATATTGAACCAACCTGTATGCCCATAGGTAGGACAGCTTTTGCATAAATTATGATTCATCTACACATTAGCATACTATGCTGATGTATGAATGACCTCCAGTTTATAACAAATGGAAAAAGCAAAGTATAAGAAAAAAAAAAACCACTGAAATATACACATATCTGCTCATCTGTGCAAAAACAAATACAGAAAGGATCTGTCAGAGACTAACGAATGAGATCACCCACCTACGGGGGCTAGGACCGGAGAAGACAGGACAGAAGAAGCGGAGGTGGGACTCCACTTCTCTGAATATATCTTTCAGTGCAGGTCTCATTTTTTAAACCATGTTAATGTTCCATTTACTCAAAAAATAAAGAATAAAATCAATGAGGATGGGGGTTGTGATTCTAAAATGAAATGCCAACAGAAAAAACAAAATCTCAGAGGACTTGAGCTCCTTCAACGAGAAGGGAATTTCTGCCCGTTTTGGTCCAGCTCTCTCCCACACCTGCTAATGAGGGAGTGCTTTGGGAGAAACAATCATGAAGGCACTGTCCAGCCCCCTCCTCTCTCCGGGAACGTCCCCTGCCGTACACAGGCTCTTGCTGGCCGCTCAGGCTGTGACCAGACGAGTACATTAATTCTACGAGGGAGGATTCCCAAGCCGCATGTTGGCCACACACCTAAACCACAGCCCCATCTACCTGATTCTTCTATTTTTTCAAATTAATTCTAAATTTGAGAGGGAAAGGAGGTATTATTTACTGGCTTCTAATCTCTTCCAAATAAAAAACGTTACAAATTTTTCAGGTTTTTTTTACAAGTTTACATTAAGAATTTATTCCTACTAAATAGACCCTAGCTGTTCCCAATAAAACAGCATCATAATTTTATTTTCATAAATAATCTTCCTTAAAATTCCTAAGGAAATCTATAGAAGCATGCCATTCCTAGTTCAGGCTTTGTTAGTAAGAATTTGTGATAGTTCTGACAGATGGGACATTTAAGTTCACTTTTATTTGTTCTAAAATAAATCTCTTTTTTTAATTACTCCAGAATTTAAGCTTTTTTAAAAAAAGATTTACTTATTTATTTCAGAGAGAGAGAGAGAGAGAGAAAATGAGCAGGAGGGCAGAGGGAGAGGGAGGAGACTCTCAAGTGAACTACATGCTTAGCATAGAGCCTGATGCAGGCTCGATCTCATGACCCTGACCCCAAGATCATGACCTGAGCCGAAACCAAGACTCGGATGCTTAACCAACTGGGCCACTCAGGGGCCCCCAAAATTTAAGCTTTTAATGTAGCAAGGAAAACCATATCTATATGTGAAAAAAAAAAAAAACCAGAAATAAAGCCTGAAAAAAACCCTCAAATCTCTGTGAGACTTCTACAGAATAAAGCGACAAATTAAAAACAATCTCAATTAAACTTTATTGAAATTAATAAATGTTCTTATCCAGTTAGCTAAATAAATGTCTTTTTAAAATAAATACAGTTTGTAATAACATTATATAGGCCACACTGAATCTGTTTTTAAAAATAAACATAACTGGGGCCCCTGGGTGGCTCAGTCGTTAAGCGTCTGCCTTCGGCTCAGGTCATGATCCCAGAGTCCTGGGATCGAGCCCCGCATCGGGCTCCCTGCTCGCATCGGGCTCCCTGCTCGCATCGGGCTCCCTGCTCGGCGGGAAGCCTGCTTCTCCCTCTCCCACTCCCCCTGCTTGTGTTCCCTCTCTCGCTGGGTCTCTCTCTGTCAAATAAATAAATAAAATCTTAAAAAAAAATAAAAATAAATAAATAAAATAAACATAACTATTTAAATAAATTTTTAATATACCTTCCAATTCACACTACCTAAGTAAAACGGCTGTTAACTGTAAAGATGGGAGATGTTGGTGAAGAGTCCCTCTTGAGATAGAGCTGGAATAGACAAAGCTTTTGGACACATGGGCTGCACTTCCCTATAGCTTCTTGGCCTCTGTGTGTGTGTGCTCCATTTTCTTCTTGGCCTCAACATCACTACTCAGAATTTCAGCTTGCACCACATCTTAGTGACTTTTCATGTTTCCAGCTTCTGCACTGATTCAGTCTCTAGGTTTTCTAGTTCCAAATTCCCAAGATCAGGAAGGAGGGGCCGTGCATTAAAGCACAATGGTTAGGACTAGGGGCTCTACAGTCAAATACAATTTCAAATCCTCCCACCTCCACTTCCTAGCTGTGTCACCTTAAGCTCTTTATATCTCCAAGTAAAATGAGTTTGCTGCCTTCAGATCAGGTGTCCACTCTAGACCCAATGTAGCCGGCAGAGAAGAAGAGTGGTCCTACACAAAGAATATTCTGGTGGGTAGCTATCAGAAGCTGTGTGCCGGGCATATTCTCCCATTTGGGACTTCAGTGAAGAATAAGCAATAACATGTATTACCTAGTATATGTTGCCATCACTAGGATTAAGTCATTTAAAAAGCATAAAAGGAGATCTGAGTGACACAAAAGGTAAAAGTCTGAATTCAATCAGAAAAAGAGCACTGAATTAGAGGAGTCAGAAGGCCTAGAATTAAGTCCCAGCTCAGTCACGTATGAACTGCACAACCCTGGTTAAATCGCTTAATCTCTTTGAACCTCAGTTTCTCCCTTTAAAATGCAGATGATCACAAACAACCACATATAAGATTTTTGAGGATGAACTAAGAGGATATATACCGCAATCATTTTAACTATAATGCATTAAATAAAGTATTGCTATATTTTATTAGTTTATCAACTCTCTACCAGTATTAAACTTATTTCACCACATTTCATTGCTAAAGTGAATTTTGACTGTAGTAAAGCTCAAGAAGCTAAATATATAAACTGCTTAAAACAATGAGTTTTGCAAACTTAATTCCTGAAGAAAGAATGCAATAAACCTAAAAACCTCATGTTACAAATTAAATCTACTGTGTGAAACAGTGTCACAAATGTCTCCGTCAACAAGAGGCCTCTTGACCTTCATATCACACTGACGCTGATTTAAAGCAGTGTGCTCTTACAGAAGAAATGCAGAATTGTGGAAAGACACATCTACAAAGAAGTACTTAACAGAATGGAAACTTCCTTTTCCAATCTGAAACAAGGTCACCACATAGTTCTGTCCTCTCTTCAAGCCTTCCATCATGCTTCTTAGAAGGGAGGTTATGTCAGCATGCTCACTGGGGCTAAGGAATGCTTACAATAAATGGGAAACTTTGACTGCTCTCCATCTAAAATGGTTTCAGATGCTCAAGCAGAGTGCAGAAAAGAGAACAGATGGGTCCCCCCCACCACCACCACCATTGATACTTAAGAGTGCTATTTTTAAGAAGAAAATTATGTTCAGAGTTTGTGGGCACTTTCCAAAGTGTAGGGATAACTTTTCTCAAGATGACAAAAATGTCTGCATCAATACAAAACTGAATACTTTTTAAATCACCTAATAAAAACGAATATAAATTTTTGATGGTGACTACTAGTAATTTATCCATAATTTTCAACTTTAAATATCATGGTACCAGTTGCAAGAAAAACAAGCGATTCTATTCCCATTAATTACTTAGAAAATTATTAAACTGAAGCTTTAAATATATTATAAATATATGTTCACATCGTAGTCACAAACTGTAGAAGAACGACAACAGTTTATGGGTGTGATAAACTTTCATGATGAATTGGAACTTTCTCTACCAAACAAGGTGACTCTCCTCAGTAATAATTTCAAACACTGCTACCATTCAAAACCACGATTAGTTATAATGGAGCAAGCTAAAGAACAATTAACTTCCCAAGTAAAGAACTTGAAATGTTTCTCATTATAATCACATAGCACCCCTTTAAAAAGCAAAAGCAAAATCAAAGAATCAGACATCAAAAGACCATTAGGTCTTTCAATATAGACCATTTCCAGACCTACTTTACTCCACATCAAACCTCGTTCAGGGTGTTTTCATTGTTCACTAAGAATAGAGATATATGGTTCAAATTACTGGAAGTTTCTTCAAAGTTCCTTAACATTTGTATATTCCACACCTAAAATGAATAAATGTTCTATCAAGTAATAAAAAACTAGAAGATCCAAATTTTAACAAAGTCCCCAATTTTTAAATTCTTTGTTAAATTTCATGACCTCAAACTTGAGGGACTATGAGGAAGGAATAAAGGAAACCGTAAGGAAATTAAAAAAATGTTTTTCTTAAGGATGGAAATGTTTGACCTTCGCTTATTTATTGTTTATTATAGTCTGACAAAAACCTTTCTTCCAGAAAACCAGGTCTGTTTGCTTTACTCCTAACCTAATGCTTAGACGTCAACACGTTACCACATTCATGTCTTGAAACATTGTATTCCTTCTGGCAGGGAAATTCTCTCTTCTCCACCAGCTCGTTTGCTGTTCTTCAAAACGTAGTTTTATTGCAGAGAGATATTTGGGAAAGTTAAGTCTTCTTCCAGTGTCAGTTTCATCATCTACCACACTGCTACCAATTCTCCAACCATTTGCCATTCCCTACAGGAGAAAGTACATCCTTCTGCCCCCAGCTTTGGGGGGATTTGGGGTCCTTCTCAGTCTGGACCACCAGTCTCCTGTATTCCTGATCCGAGTGGGTTCCTTTTCTCCAGTTCCTTCACATGCCCTCTTGCACTCTCCGTCCCTCCACACTGGGTTCATACTCTTCCAACCTCTTGGATGACTTTTCCCATGTATAAGAATAAATGTATCAGGTATGTAAGCCCCCGTGTGCAGAGTATGCCTTGGGGATACCATCACAAAGAGATCTATTATTAAAATTAACACCAGGTTGAGAGTTAGCTTATATGAATTTATTACTGATAAGACTTATTTTCTGAGTCTCCATGAAGAAATAACTGTGAGAAGTTATTATCGTTATGTTTTCCAGTATTTTAGATGTGCTATTTAATTTTGCTTTCTTCCTTTACACTTTTAACAAACAGGCTTAAGTCCAATGTGAAATTAATTGAGCTTAAAGAAACATTGCTTTCAACATGGGCGATGATCTCTAGCTTGTCTCAATTATGCTTTGTTTGTAAGACTTGATTTCTTATCACTAGCGTTGGCACTATTTTTCTGATTTGCAAAAATACAATAAAATATTAAAATGACCATATAAATGAGCTGCTATAGCAAAGGGAAACAACACTCACATACTGCCCAGTGGCCAAGAGGTGTAAAAACCTAACAATTCGGGCGCCTGGGTGGCTCAGTTGGTTAAGCGACTGCCTTCGGCTCAGGTCATGATCCTGGAGTCCCGGGATCAAGTCCCGCATGGGCTCCCTGCTCTGTGGGAAGCCTGCTTCTCCCTCTCCCACTCCCCCTGCTTGTGTTCCCTCTCTCGCTGTGTCTCTCTCTGTCAAATAAATAAATAAAATCTTTAAAAAAAAAAAAAAACAACCTAACAATTCTATTGTGACTCTCTTGGCATAAAGGTGGTGATGTTTTTTTTTTTTTAAGATTTTATTTATTTATTTATTTGAGAGAGAGAGAGAGAGAAACAGCATGAGAGGGGATAGGGTCAGAGGGAGAAGCAGGCTCTCCGACGAGCCGGGAGCCCGATGTGGGACTCGATCCCAGGACTCCAGGATCATGACCTGAGCCGAAGGCAGATGCTTAACAACTGAGCCACCCAGGCTCCCCAAAGGTGGTGATGTTCTTAATTTACTATTTTTTATGACGATGTTTATACATGGATGGATATGGAGGGTAAAAATCTGTCAGAGTACTTTGAGCACTGATGAGCAGCAGAAAATTTTGTTTGCAAGGCTAACAAAGGAGATACAGGCAAAAATATCCCAAAGTAGGGAAGGGCAACCCACGCAACTTACCTGCTCACTCTAATTTGATATAAATACAACTTAAGAACACCAAGGTCTCCTTGTTATAATTCTATGGTTATCAGACAGTACTTTAATCAGTGGTTTGGATTCTGGAATAGACTAGTCCACTAGAAAAGAATATTCTTACCAAATGCTTGGAAGCCCTTTACATAATTCTCAGTGAGAATTCTCTTTTTGTGGGCTATAGCAGCAGCTGAAACTAGGTTGACAAGGAAATATGTGTGCCACCTGCCAGAGTATCATTTTGAAGACCCAATAACAAAAGCCAAGTACAAAAACAAATAGCATTCCCAGCAACTCCACTCCTAAGTATACACCCAAAGAACTGAACAAATACTTGTGGAATGAATGTTCATAGCAGCACTATTTACAACAGCCTAAAGATAGAAATCCAAATGTCCATCAACAGTTGAATGCATAAAAAAAAGTATGGTGTATACACACAATGAAATATTATCCAGCCATGAAAAGGAATGAAGTAATGACACACGCTACAACATGGAAGAACCTGGAAAATATGTAAGTGAAAGAAGCCAGACACAAAGGTCACACATTGTAGGATTCTATTCATATGAAATATTCAGAATAGGTAAATCCCCAGAGACAGAAAGCAGATTGGTGGTTGTGAGCATCTGGGAAGGGGTGGAGATTGGGGACTAAGTTGTTTAATGAGTACAGAGCTTTATTTGGGGGTGATGCAAATGTTTTGTAACTAGATATAGATGCTGGTTGCACAACATTGTGAATGTACTAAAAGTCACTCAATTGGTCACTTTAAACAAAACAAAACAACTAAACAAAAAAGCAAAACAACTAAAACCATGGAGTGGGGCCCAAATGAAAATGCCTACAAGGACCAGGTAACAAAAATGAGAAGAATGAGCCCAAAACAACATTCTCTGAATAGAGTTATATTGCCGCTTTGGGGTTTTTGGTTAGTGTTGTTTAATTTTTTCATCTAATTTTCTCTCTTCTTTTTTAATAACTGTCCATTAGAGACATGTCTAATTTACTAACTTCTTTTCAAAGTGGTTTTGGTGATACTCTGCATCGTGTTTCCAATTTCACAGATTTTTGTTCTTAGCTTTATTTCTTCTATTGTCTTCATATTGACTCTGTTGTCTTTACCTAGCTTCTTGAGGTCATTTCAGTCTAGACACCAGATTAGAGATACTTCCTAATATTTGATGAGGAATACTTTTATTAAATATTTGGAAATTTTTATTATGATTTCTTTTTTTTTTTTAAAGATTTTATTTATTTATTTGACAGAGAGAGACACAGCGAGAGAGGGAACACAAGCAGGGGGAGTGGGAGAGGGAGAAGCAGGCTCCCCGCAGAGCAGGGAGCCCGATACGGGACTCGATCCCAGGACCCTGGGATCATGACCTGAGCTGAAGGCAGTCGCTTAACCAACTGAGCCACCCAGGCGCCCTATGATTTCCTTTTTAACTTTAAGTTATTTAAAAGTACAATTTTAAGTTGACAAGCCTGAGGATTTAAAAAGAAAACTAGCTGCTTATTATAGATTACTAACTTAATCGCACCAAGAACAGAAGAAAAAGTGGTCTCAGTGACAATAATTCTTTGAAAACTGTCATGACTTCCATTATGACTTAATCCAAGCATTATGCAATCAGCTCCAGCCACCTGTCACCATGAGAGAAGTTGGCTTAGTGCTGCCAGATCTTGCATGTTTCCAGAGAAACTAGAAATTTGAATTCATGTGAAATCTCCTAATTTTATAATGTTGGCAACTGATTCAAATTTTTCAAACTATTTTTCAGGCCAAACTGAACACATGTGCAGAATGACTCAATCTGCAGCCCAAGAAAGCAGGAACTTGGGCAGGAGAACATCAAAACAGACAAGAAGCAAGCAGAGAGATGGCAAAGATAAGAGCAGTGTGAAGGAGAAACAATGAAGGGAAAGGAATGGCTTCTGTGACATCCTGGAATTCTGTAGGAAATGAATTTAAAAGTGGAGTTTAAAAAGTGGAAAATAAATATAAATATCCAAATATATAGTAATAAGTGCTATAAAGAAAATTAAGGAAGTAAATGAGACTAAGATATATATGTGTTAAGTCACTGCCATAAGAACGGTATGGAAGAATGGTTTCTAAAGCGATGGGCTTGGATTGGATCGTCTGTGGAGAGGATCCAGAGGGAACAGAGCATGGAATGACCATGCAATCAAGACTGGGTGGAAGGAAGAAAATCAGGAGGCTGTGTGTCCCAAAAACTGAAGAAGAGAATGTTGTAGGGAAGGAAGACTAAACAAAATCCAGATCGAAGGTCACTGTGACCTTAGGAGAAGTTTTGGTAACATGATGAAAGAAGATAGATGGGACTGGGCTGAAGAAAGGAAGTGGAAGATAAGAACACAGAGGAAATTCGCAAAATAACTGCAGAAACCTGCCTATGAAAGCAGAGAGGGGAAAAGATCAGAGATAGGGGCGCTGAGGGTGAGAAAGGGTGTTTTAAGGTGGATACCTACTCTTGTCTAATGTTAAAAGGACCAAAGCAGTTGAGAGATAATAAAGTGGTCTTAAATTATTGTGCACAATGGAGAAATGGGCAATAATTGGGAAAGGAACCAGAGAGTGCATGGGAGGATGGGTGTGAAGGATGACCTTATAAGTTCACAGAACACAGGAAAGTAAGGGTCTAAAGCAAAGACATTAAGGAAAGTAGAAATGAACCAGAGAAAAATGAGGTAGAAAGACACCCTCTTCCTCCCTCAGGTAAAAGATTCTGTGTCTAAACAAATAAAAAAATGTGGTAGCTGAGATTCTTCCATGTAACAGAAAACATCAGAGAATATCCACAGATGTTTTATATACATTCGTTCAGAGCCAGGACGTCCCAGAAAACATCTGGATTGAGAGCAAAGAATGAATGATGGTATACCATATGCAGGGAGCTGTAATTTCCACAACTAAAGTAATATAGATGGAAACAAAAATAGGAAGAAACTCAAGCTCAATATGTACTCAGAACTATAGGGCTTGCATTCGTTCAGAAGAACAGAGACACCCCACACAGGTTATGAAAAAGTATCCCATCAGTAAGGCAGAATTTCTAAAGGTAATACTTTCCTGAAACTTCGACCTTCACTGGCAGCTGACAAAGAGTATTTCTACTAATTGTAGCTCTCCAACAGAATAGGAACATTATACATGAAGCAGAGACAGGACAATCCATCCCCAAAGTACATGGTATACTAATGCCAGATGGTATCTGCAAAAATGCACACATAGCAGAAGTTCAGTAAGTGTTTGTGAAATAAATAAAACAAGACTGGACATAATTTACCTTGTTCAAGATTAAGTAATAAGGTATGACAATACCAACGGGAGTCTGAAAGCTACTGCCAAACCTGGGAATAGAAACATTTCAAATACACAGAAGAGTCACTCGTCAAAATGGTCTCCTATAATATCCAGAAGAAAGTATCAGGAACACTGTGAGGAGTCTGAATGACAGAAGACAGTCCCTATGAAATAGGGGGTTAAGTCTTAAGAAAGATCTAAGATAAAAAGAACACAATTAAGATTTAAAGATGGGAAGTGATTAGGATAAAGAAGGGATAAAAAAGAAAAATTTAGAGTAGAATAAAAACTCATCATGGAAGTGGAAAAGAGGAGAAATGCAGGTGCAGAATGTCAAATCAGCCACGTTATAAACCATCTTAAACATATATTCAGAGGACAAAAACACAGATAAAAACATAAGAAAATTAGAAATATGAAAGAAAAAAGATACAGAAATGGACATAGAAGGAGGATGCTAAATGTATATTTATATATGTTTATATATATCACTAAATACATTAGCATAAATAATATATATTATAGCTAGTATATTTAACATACATATTATATAAGGAGGATACTAAATATATATATTTATATAAGTTTATATATGCTAAATATATATTGTATGCTAAATATATATTTATATTTATTATATATATTACGTGTGTGTGTGTGTGTGTGTGTATATATATAAAATAACTCAATAAAGATGTTGAATTAAACATTCTGGAGACAGATCTGGGCCAGAGATAAAGATGTGAGATTTACTAAGTATATGGTACTTGAAGCTAGGGGGCTTGATGGGATCACTTAAGAAGTGGGTGTAAATAGAGAAGAAAAGATGGTCAAGGATTAAACTTGAAGAACTCTAAAACACAGTATCCTGATAGAAAAGGAGGATTCAGTTTAAAGGAGATTGAAAAGAAGCATCCATCAGTTAGGCAGAAAACCATCAGATACTTCTGGTACCATGGAAGCATAGAGAAGAAAGTTTCAGGAAAAAGAAGAAAAAGAAGTCCAAATTAGAGGGGGTCAACCCAGATGACATCACAGGAGGCCCCTCCTCCCACAGACACACAGAATGTACAGCTGCATGTAGAGTAATTAACTCTGAAAGAAATCCAGAAACTAGCTGAGTAACTCCTATGTTTGCCTGGCTCTGATAGAGAATGGGGCCTGCGTTTATGAGTCTCACAGGGCTATGGCAAACAAAGAAATAGTTCTTAATGTCTGCAGGAATAATTCATGAGTATACAATAGAGATGCATCAAATTGGGTAGGAAAGGCTGAAACACACACCCACTCTTGCCATAAACACCACCCCCAGCACAGTGTTGTGTAATAGGGAAGAAACTCCCAACTCTCAGCTTCTCCCTGAAGAGCTGAGTTTGGACCCTACAGATACACAAAAGATAAAGAGACAGGAAAAAAGGCATACTGCTATAGAAAAGCATCAAATCACAAGAGTGCAAGAGAGGAACAAAGGAGCAAAGGAATTATGAAACAACCAGAAAACAATTAACAAAATGGCAACAGTAAGTCCACAAACTATCAATGATTATTTTAAATGTAAATGGATTAAACACTTCAATGTAAAGACATGGGATGGCTAAGTGGATAAAACAAGACCCAACTACGTGATGCCTACAAAACATTCACTTCAGCTTTAGGACACATATAGACTAAAAGTAAAGGGATGTAAAAAGATATTCCATGCAAGTAGAAACCAAAAGAGAGCAGAGGTAGATGTATACACCTATCACGCAAAACAGACTTTAAGCCAAAGACTGTAACAAGAGACAAAGAAGGTCATTATATAATGATAAAAGGGTCAATTCATCAAGAGGATACAACATTAGTAAATATTTATGCACCCAATACAGGGAAGAAAGAAATATATGAAGCAAATATTAACAAATTGTAAGGGGGAAACTGATGTGTACAGTAATAGTAAGGATATCAATAACCCATTTTCAACAATGGATAGATCATGCACAGAGAAAAACAATAAGGAAACACTGGACTTCAGCTACACATTAGAGCAAATGGACCTACAGACATTTACAGACTATTCCATCCAACAGCAGCAGAGTACACATTCTTCTCAAGTACACATGAAACATTCTCCAGGATAGATGAAATGTTAAGCCACAAACAAGTCTTAATAAATTTAAGATTAAAATCATATGAAGCATTCTTCCAACCACAACAGTATGAAACTAGAAATCAATTACAAGAAGAAAGCTGGAAAATTCACATATGTGGAGATTAAACAACATGCTACTGAATAATCAATGGATCAAAGAAGAAATCAAAAGAGAAATTGCAAAACTATCTTGAGACAAATGAAAATGGAAACACAACAACCAAAATTATGGGACACAGCAGCAGCAGGTCTCAGAGGATAGTTGATAGTGATAAACACCTACATTAAGAAAAAAGAAAGATCTGCCCCCAAAAGCCCTAAGTTTACATGAAAATGTGTTCAACATCACTAAACATTAGGGAAACGTGAATCAAAACCACAACGACATATCACCACAAATCTCTTACAAAGGATATTATCAAAAAGACAAGAGATAGCAGATGTTGGTGAAGGTGTAGAAAAAGGGAATCCCTGTGCACTGCTGGTGGGAATGTTAACTGGTGCAGCCACTATGGAAACCAGTATTGAGGCTCCTCAAGAAGTTAAATTAGAACTACCCTAGGATCCAGCAATCCCACTTCTGGAAATATAACCAAAGGAAACAGAACCATTACCTTGAAGAGGTATCTATATTTTCATGTTCTTTGCAGCATTATTCACAATAGCCGAAGTATGGAAACAACTGAAGTGTCTATCTGTGGATGAATGGATCAAGAAAATGTGGTGTATATATACAATGACATTATTCTCTATTAAAAATGAAGGAAATTCTGGGGCGCCTGGGTGGCTCAGTCATTAAGTGTCTGCCTTCGGCTTGGGTCATGATCCCGGAGTCCTGGGATCGAGGCCCACATCGGGCTCCCTGCTCAGCGGGAAGCCTGCTTCTCCCTCTCCCACTCCCCCTGCTTGTGTTCCTGCTCTCGCTATCTCTCTGTCAAATAAATAAATAAAATCTAAAAAAAAAAATGAAGGAAATTCTGTCATTTGCAGCAACGTGAATGAACCTAGAGGATATTATGCTATGTGAAGTAGGCCAGGCAGAAAAGGACAAATACTGCATGATATCATTTACATATGGAATCTTAAAAAAAAAAAAAAGTTAACTCATAGAAACAGAGGGTAGAAAAGTGATTGACAGGAGCCAGAGGTGGGGAAAATAGAGGTCGGCAAAGGATACAAACTTCCAGCTGTAAGATGAATATGGTGTTAGGATCTAAAGTATAATATGGTAACTACAGTTGATAACACTGTATTTGCTTAAAAAGTGGAACCTAAATTTTTAAAAATCATTTTAAGGGGTGCCTGGATGGCGCAGCTGGTTAAGTGACTGACTCTTGTTTTCAGCTCAGGTTGTGATCTTAGGATTCTGAGATCAAGCCCTGTGTTGGGCTCCACGCTCAGCAACGGAGTCTGCTTGGGATTCTCTCCCTCTCCCTCTGCCCCTCCCACTTGTGCACACACACGCTCTCTTGCTCTCTTTCTCTCAAATAAATAAACAAATCTTTGAAGGAAGGAAGGAAGGAAGGAAGGAAGGAAGGAAGGAAGGAAGGAAGGAAGGAAGGAAAAAATAATTTTAAGAAGTCATATGATAATTGCAATAAAACAAAATTTTGGTACATTATAACATCCATCCATGATTTTTAAAAACATAAAGAACTCTTAGAAAATTAGGAATGAACAGGTAATTTCCTTAACCTGATATAAGTGGCCTATCAAAAACCTTCAGCCAGGGGCACCTGGGTGGCTCAGTCAGTTGGTCATCTGCCTTGGGCTCAGGTCATGATCTCCGCGTCCCGGGATCGAGCCTCACGGTCACGATCTCATGATCTTCCTGCTCAGCGGGGAGTCTGCGTCTCCCTCTCCCTCTACCCCTCCCCCTGCTCCTTCTCTCTTTCTCTCGCTCACTCTCTCAAATAAAATCTTAAAAAAAAAAAAACCTTCAACCAAAAATTATACATCATACATGATTAAAGCATTCCCTATATACAAGGATGCCTGTACTCACCATGATACTCAACATTTTATTGGAAATTCTAACCAGTGCAGGAAGGTGAGAGTGGTGATAGAAAAAGCATAAAAATTGAAAAAGAAAGAAAAAGAAAGAAAAAAGAAATTATTTACTGATTATTTGCCATTATCCACACAGCAATTCCAAGAACTTTATAGCCAATTTTGAAAATACATTCAGCAAAGTTGCTAGATGCAGTTGTTCAGTAATTTTAAAAAATGTATTTCAAGGGGCACCTGGATGTCTCAGTCATTTAAGTCTCCAACTCTTGATTTCAGCTCAGGTCATGATCTCAGTGTCATGAGATTGAGCCCTGTGGCAGGCTATGCACTGAGCGTGGAGCCTGCTTGAGATTCTCTCTCTCACTCTCTCTCTCTCTGCTTCACCCCCCCACAACACACATGCTTGCTCTTTCTAAAAAGAAGAAAAAAAAAAGTATTTCCATTAGCTGGGTCCTTCAATTAGAAAATATAATTTAAAAAAAGACAAAATACAAAATGGTAGCATAAACTATATGTAAGAATAAATTTAACAAAAATATGTAAGATATATGTGGAGAAAATTGTAAACATTTAAAGCCATTAAAATAGAGGCACATGGGTGGCTCAGTCAGTTAGGCCTCTGACTCCTGGTTTTGGCTCAGGTCATGATCTCAGGGTCCTAGGATCGAGCCCTGTGTTGGGCTCCATGCTCAGTGGGGAGTCTCCCTAAGGACTCTCTCTCTCTCTCCCCCCCCCCCGCCTCTCCTCCCTCCCCCCACTCATGTGCTCTCTCTCTCAAATAAATAAATAAATCTTAAAAGCTATTAAAATAGACTAATGGAGAAATATACTATTTATGGAAGAAATAAACCAATCTAGTAAAATTTTTAATTCTACTTAATCTATAAAAACAATGCAAATATAATAAAATACCAACAGAATTTTAGTAAAACCTGATTCTGAAATTGAAATAGAAGAGCAAATAAGAATGGCTAAGACAATTTTAGAGATAAAGAGTGTGGGAAAAAAAAAAAAGAATAGAGTGTGGGAGGGGATATTATCACTGCATGAGAGCTCAAGATTTAATGTTTTCAGAGTAATTAAAATGGCATAACAGTAAGTAGCTATATTTAATGTGATCATAAGCTACTTTGATTTTCTTATTTGTGCTCTTCTGTCATTTTCCAATTTTCTACAGTAAATATATACTACTTTTATAATAAAAACAAAGCTAAAGAATAGATACTTTAAAAAGTTTTCTCATTGGATAATGTCAGTATCCAGAGTTCACACTCCAAGGACCCTGCGTAGGTTCATTTTAACATAAGCTCTCTATTACAGTGGTAGAAAAAAAGTATTTCTCTCCTGGATTAGCCTAGAACAAAAGTAGCAATGACAAATAATAAATTTTTTAAACAATTCAACTATAATATAATTTACCAATTTCTGGTTACATTTAACCCTACCTTGTTATAATTAATCTAATTACAGTTGCATAAAATCTACAATGTTATCATATGCATCAATCTTCTTGCTCCTCACTCTACACAATATCTAGGTTGTTAGAGGTAACATTATAGGCAGATATAAAAGTCTGACATATTTTCATTGAATAATACATCATGAATTGTATCTTCTCTTAATTTAGTAATAATAGTAATAAAAAATACACTGACAATTTGTAAACTGAATTCGTCTTTAAACTTAAATATTCTTGGTTAAAGCTAACACCACATCTTCCTTATTAAGTATCATAACTTACAGGTTACTTTATATTGTAGTGGAACAGTTTTTATAATTAATCTTCCAAGAAAACTTTCTAAAGGTACAAATTTGTTTTCTAAACAGAAAAAATTTTCTTATCAAGGTAAAGATGTTTTCATTCACTTATTAGGCACAGAAATCTTTAGCTTCTTCCTATATCCCTCCTTAATTCACTTTTTTTCCCATTTTAAAGTATGTATCACTAGTAATTCCTTGAGTTATTTTTTTTACCAACCTTACGAACAAAATGACCAAGCCACAATCCCTCACTTTGGCAATATATAAAACTGAATTTAGAATTATACAATTCAGCTATACTTTAAAACTCCTGCAGAAGACTGATTGAACCTAGCTCCCCCCCTCTACCAAAATTCAAAATTCAAGCTCCTGGGTAAACGGGAAGGTTATCTGCTTTTAATGGAACTTCACCCAGATTTTTACAATAAGCAATGTTCCATTAAAAAACCTAATCAAAATGTAGTCCACTCCCTCTTTGAATAATCACAAGATTATTTAGCATTCCATTTGTCTTCTTTTAAGATTAGTTTCTAGCAAATAAAAGTACAAAAACACCATAATTATAACATTGCAGTTTCATTATCTATACTCTAAGGCATTCCTATTTGAAGATTAATCCCCATTCCTACTAATATTATAAATGTTGATTTATAACAACAAACAATCAAAATATAAATGAAGGAGATTTACAAGAACCTTACAGGAAAGTTTTTCCACTCATGTTTAAAAATATAACTTCTTTAAAAATATAACTTTAGGGGTAAATAATCTGTTTTCCACTGTAATGGGAGATTATAAATACTGTGTATATTAAGCAAGAAAAGATTGTGTTTTCTAAAATGTGTTGGAAAAATAACACCCCAAAAATATTTCGTAAATTTTCTCATTTTAAACAAAACTATAAGGTTGGCAAAAGAAAAAGTGCTACTCATTTTTATATAAATAATTTTATAGAATGACTTTCAATAAACCAAATGGTAAACATTTACTATCACTAACATTGAGAGTTGGCTTCAAAGGAAAAAAATATATATAATTCAAGAACATTCTGAATTACTGTAGAAAACATCAAGAATTTTTTGTGCAAATGAAATTGTACTTGAAAAAGCAGTGGTACCTGAAAATATGATTATATATTAAAAAAAAAACAGTTATTGACAACAGAAATCTTCACTGGAGGCCGGAATATTTAAAAAATCAATAATATAAAATAAGTCCTTAAGAAATTGTCATATTTTTTCCTTACTCGTAATACTCGCTCAATTAGCTTATCATCACCCATTCACCAACTAGCAGATCCATGAATCAGATCACTTGTGTCTTTGATCCTCCAAAACAAAGTTGATTTATATAATGACAGTGTTCTCAGAATAAGAGGTTCAAAACTGCACTAGAGTGTAGTAAAAGTGAGAGAATGCCTCCAATAATGTCTTTCCTTTGGTTCCCAACCAACCTGAATCCCCACTAAATTCACTTGGTTCTTTGACAATGCCTATCCTCTCCATATATGTTTGATAACGCCTTTATCTTTTGATAAAGCCTATCCTCTCCATATATGTTTCTAGCTTGGCACAATATCAAAATTTGGATGAAGGTATATACCTAACATAAAAGTGCATATGTGTCTACCAAAAGAAACATAATAGGAATGCTCATTGCAGCACTATTAATAACATCCTCAAGCTCAAAACTGACAAGAGAATGGATAAATACACTGTGGTATGTTCACTTTGAAATATTGTTCAACAAATGAGAATAAACTACAATGCTGTGTAACAGTATGGTCTCACAAACCTAAAGGTTGAGCAAGAGAAGCTCATTTCTGTCCAACTCCATCCAGAGTATTGGAGGATGAGCTGTGTGACTATGGGGTGGGAAGAGGCTGGGAGAATGGCAGACGGGACTCTCAGGGGGCATTAACAGGACTCAGATCCTATTCACTGCATCACAGACCCCGTTAAGAAGCATGCCCATGAGCCACTGGAAGGCCCTACCCACAGATCCCTCAACAGGCCCATAGCACCCACAGTACTCTGTGCACCTTACCCACACACACCCCCACCCTGCAGCCAGCTCCTATGCGAGCTTCCAGTGGCAGCAGCCAGAGCAAGTTTTAGCAAATGGCTAGTGAGAATGCATAAAAAGCCAGCCTAAATCTGAGGGCCAGGAAGAGACCACAAACTTGAGTTTTAGTGCCATTTTTGTAAAAACAGCAGTCTGTGGGCACTTGGCCAGATATCTTGCAGGATCAAGAAAAGGCATACAAGCTTAAGAATTCTGCCACAAGAGGGAGGAAGAAGCATGGAACAGGTGTACTCTAGAAAGTCTGAGAATGCCTCAGAATAACTCGCAGGGCTGAAGGAAGTTATTTCTCTCCTGAAGGCAATTAGTAAAGACCCCTGGCAGGTGACTGCTACATCAAACATGAGGATGGCAATGCAAAATTTCAAGGAACGTGAAAAATCAAGGAAACATGACAGCACAAAAGGATCATAATAATCTAGTAACTGACCCCAAAGACATCGAGATCTGTGATGTACATGATAAAGAATACAAAATATGTATTTTTTGAAGCAAACTCAGAAATACAGAAAGACAATTCAGTGCCATCAAGAAAATAGTACATGAACAAAATAAGAAGTTTAACAAAGAGACAGAAATTACTAAAAAAAAGAACCAAATAGAAATTCTGGACTTGAAGAATACAATGAAGGAAATGAAGAATGCAGTAGAGGGTGGTCATGAAAAAGAACCAACAGCATCCAGAGCAATATGGATCAGAATGAAAAAACCTATAAGACAGAAGACCAGAAGACAGGAACTTTGAAATTACCCAGTCAGAGCAGGAAAAAAAAAACAACGAAAAAGGATGAATAAAGCCTACATGTACTATGGGATACCGTCAAAAAAACCAATTTGTGAATTACTGGAGTTTCAAAAGAAGATAGGGAGAAGAGAGTAGGAAGTTTATTTAAAGAAATAATGGCTGGGATGAGGGGGAGGAGCAAGATGGCAGAGGAGTAGGTAACCTAAATTTCATCTGGTCCTAGGAATTCAGCTAGACAGGGATCAAGCCATTCTGAACAACTACGAACTGAACAGGAGATTGAAGAAAAAAATAACAGCAACTCTCTGAACAGAAAAGCGACCACTTTCTGGAAGGTCTCTTCTGATTTGTTTAGTGTATATTTTTCTGAGGTTGTGGTTACCCTGTTAGCATTTTGTTCTCTCATTCATCTATTCTCCTCTGGACAAAATGACAAGATAGAAAAAATCACCTCAAAAAAAAGAACAAGAGGCAGTACTGACGGCCAGGGACTTAATCAATACGGACATTAGTAAGATGTCCGAGCTAGAGTTCAGAATGATGATTTTAAAGATACTAGCTGGGCTTGAAAAAATATGGAAGATATTAGAGAAACCCTTTCTGGAGAAATAAAAGAATTAAAATCTAACCAAGTTGAAATCAAAAAGGCTATTAATCAGCAATGTCCACAATAGCCAAACTGTGGAAAGAGCCAAGATGTCCATCGACAGATAAATGGATAAAGAAGATGTGGTATATATACACAATGGAATATTATGCAGCCATCAAAAGGAATGGGATCTTGCCATTTGCAACGACGTGGATGGAACTGGAGGGTGTTCTGCTGAGCGAAATAAGTCAATCAGAGAAAGACATGTATCATATGACCTCACTGATATGAGGATCTGAATCTCAGGAAACAAACTGAAGGTTGCTGGAGTGGTGGGGGGTGGGAGGGATGGGGTGGCTGGGTGATAGACACTGGGGAGGGTATGTGCTATGGTGAGCGCCGTGAATTGAGCAAGACTGTTGAATCACAGATCTGTACCTATGAAACAAATAATGCAATATATGTTAAAAAAAAAAAAAAGAAAAAGATAGCAGGAGGGGAAGAATGAAGGGGGGGAAATCGGAGGGGGAGACGAACCATGAGAGACGATGGACTCTGAAAAACAAACTGAGGGCTCTAGAGGGGAGGGGGGTGGGAGGATGGGTAAGCCTGGTGATGGGCACATTCTGCATGGAGCACTGGGTGTTACACGCAAACAATGAATCATGGAACACTACATCAAAAACTAATGATGTAATGTATGGTGATTAACATAACAATAAAAAATTTTAAAAAAAACAAAAAGGCTATTAATGAGGTGCAATAAAAAATGGAGACTCTAACTGTTAGGATAAATGAGGCAGAAGAGAGAATTAATGATATAGAAGACCAAATGATGGAAAATAAAGAAGCTGAGAAAAAGAGAAACAACTACTGGATCACGAGGGCAGAATTCGAGAGATAAGTGATACCATAAGACAAAACAATTTAGAATAATTGGGATCCAGAAGAAGAAGAAAGAGAGAGAGGGGCAGAAGGTATAATGGAGCAAATTATAGCAGAGAAATGCCCTAATTTGGGGAAGGAAACAGGCATCAAAATCCAGGAGGCACAGAGAACCCCTCTCAAAATCAATAAAAATAGGTCAACACCCCAACATCTAATGGTAAAACTTACGAGTCTCAGAGACAAAGAGAAAATCCTGAAAGCAGCTCAGGAGAAGAGATATGGAACCTACAATGGTAGAAACATTAGATTGGCAACAGACCTATCCACAGAGACCTGGCAGGCCAGAAAGGACTGGCAGGATATATTCAGAGCACTAAACGAGAAAAATATGCAGCCAAGAATACTATATCCAGCTAGACTGTCATTGAAAATAGAAGGAGAGATAAAAAGCTTCCAGGACAAACAAAAACTAAAGGAATTTGCAAACACGAAACCAGCCCTACAAGAAATCTTGAAAGGGGTCCTCTAAGCAAAGAGAGAGCCTAAAAGCAACATAGACCAGAAAGGAACACAGACAATATACAGTAACAGTCACCTTACAGGCAATACAATGGCACTAAATTCCTATCTTTCAATAGTTGCCCTGAATGTAAATGGGCTAAATGCCCCAATCAAAAGACACAGGCTTTCAGATTGGATTAAAAAACAAGACCCCGATGGGTCTATTGATATGCTATCTGCAAGAGACTCATTTTAGACCCAAAGACACCCCCAGATTGAAAGTGAGGGGGTGGAAAACCATTTACCATGCTAATGGACACCAAAAGAAAGCTGGGGTGGCAATCCTTATATCAGGCAAATTAGATTTTAAACTAAAGACTATAATAAGAGATGAAGAAGGACACTATATCCTACTTAAAGGGTCTATCCAACAAGAAGATCTAACAATTGTATATATCTATGCCCCTAACATGGGAGCAGCCAATTATATAAGCCAATTAATAACAAAAGCAAAGAAACACATGGACAACAATACAACAATAGTGGGGGACTTTAACACCCCCCTCACTGAAATGGACAGATCATCTAAGCAAAAGATCAACAAGGAAATAAAGACTTTAAATGACACACTGGACCAAATGGACTTCACAGATATATTCAGAACAATCCATCCCAAAGCAACGGAATACACATTCTTCTCTAGTGCCCATGAAACATTCTCCAGAATAGATCACATCCTAGGTCACAAATCAGGTCTCAACCGGTACCAAAAGACTGGGATCATTCCCTGCCTATTTTCAGACCACAATGCTTTGAAACTAGAATTCAATCACAAGAGGAAAGTCGGAAAGAACTCAAATACATGGAGGCTAAAGAGCATCCTACTAAAGAATGAATGGGTCAACCAGGAAATTCAAGAAGAATTAAAAAATTCATGGAAACCAATGAAAATGAAAACACAACTGTTCAAAATCTTTGGGATGCAGCAAAGGCAGTACTAAGAGGAAAGTACATAGCAATACAAGCCTTTCTCAAGAAACAAGAAAGGTCTCAAATACACAACCTAACCCTACACCTAAAGGAGCTGGAGAAAGAACAGGAAATGAAGCCTAAACCCAGCAGGAGAAGAGAAATAATAAAGATCAGAGCAGAAATCAACAAAATAGAAACCAAAAGAACAGTAGAGCAGATCAACGAAACTAGGAGCTGGTTCTTTGAAAGAATTAACAAGATTGATAAACCCCTGGCCAGACTTATCAAAAAGAAAAGAGAAATGACCCAAATCAACAAAATCATGAATGAAAGAGGAGAGATCACAACCAACACCAAAGAAATACAAACAATTCTAAGAACATATTATGAGCAACTCTATGCCAGCAAATTAGATAACCTCGAAGAAATGGATGCATCCCTAGAGATGTATCAACTACCAAAACTGAACCAGGAAGAAACAGAAAACCTGAACAGACCTATAACCACTAAGGAAATTGAAGCAGTCATCCAAAATCTCCCAACAAACAAAAGCCCAGGGCCAGATGGCTTCCCAGGGGAATTCTACCAAACATTTCAAGAAGAATTAATACCTATTCTTCTGAAACTGTTCCAAAAAATAGAAATGGAAGGAAAACTTCCAAACTCATTTTATGAGGCCACCATTACCTTGATCCCCAAACCAGACAAAGACCCCATCAAAAAGGAGAATTACAGACCAATATCCTTGATGAACATGGATGCAAAAATTCTCACCAAAATACTAGCCAATAGGATCCAACAGTACATTAAAAGGATTATTCACCACGACCAAGTGGGATTTATCCCTGGGCTGCAAGGTTGGTTCAACATCCACAAATCAATCAATGTGATACAATACATTAATAAAAGAAAGAATAAGAACCATATGATCCTCTCAATAGATGCAGAAAAAGCATTTGACAAAGTACAGCATCCTTTCTTGATCAAAACTCTTCAGAGTATAGGGATAGAGGGTACATACCTTACTATCATAAAAGCCATCTATGAAAAACCTACAGCAAATATCATTCTCAATGGGAAAAACTGAGAGCTTTCCCAAGGTCAGGAACGCGGCAGGGATGTCCACTATCACCACTGCTATTCAACATAGTATTAGAAGTCCTAGCCACAGCCATCAGACAACAAAAAGAAATAAAAGTCATTCAAATTGGCAAAGAAGAAGTCAAACTCTCACTCTTTGCAGATGATATGATACTTTATGTGGAAAACCCAAAACACTCCACCCCAAAACTACTAGAACTCATACAGGAATTCAGTAAAGTGGCAGGATATAAAATCAATGCACAGAAATCAGTGGCATTCCTATACACCAACAACAAGACAGAAGAAAGAGAAATGAAGGAGTCGATCCCATTTACAATTGCACCCAAAACCATAAGATACCTAGGAAGAAATCTAACCAAAGAGGCAAAGGATCTATACTCAGAAAACTATAAAATACTCATGAAAGAAATTGAGGAAGACACAAAGAAATGGAAAAATGTTCCATGCTCATGGATTGGAAGAACAAATATTGTGAAGATGTCAATGCTACCTAGAGCAATCTACACATTCAATGCAATCCCTATCAAAATACCATCCACTTTTTTCAAAGAAATGGAACAAATAATCCTAAAATTTGTATGGAACCGGAAAAGACCTCGAATAGCCAGAGGAATATTGAAAAAGAAAAGCAAAGCTGGCAGCATCACAATTCCCGACTTCCAGCTCTATTACAAAGCTGTCATCATCAAGACAGTATGGTACTGGCACAAAAACAGACACATAGATCAGGGGAACAGAATAGAGAGCCCAGAAATAGACCCTCAACTCTATGGTCAACTAACCTTCGACAAAGCAGGAAAGAATGTGCAATGGAAAAAAGACAGTCTCTTCAACAAATGTGTTGGGAAAATTGGATAGCCACATGCAGAAGAATGAAACTGGACCATTTCCTTACACCACACAGAAAAATAGACTCCAAATGGTTGAAAGACCTAAATGTGAGACAGGAGTCCATCAGAATCCTTGAGGAGAACACAGGCAGCAACCTCTTCGACCTCAGCCGCAGCAACTTCTTCCTAGAAACATCGCCAAAGGCAAGGGAAGCAAGGGCAAAAATGAACTATTGGGGGCGCCTGGGTGGCTCAGTTGGTTAAGCGACTGCCTTCGGCTCAGGTCATGATCCTGGAGTCCCTGGATCGAGTCCCGCATCGGGCTCCCTGCTCGGCAGGGAGTCTGCTTCTCCCTCTGACCCTCCTCCCTCTCATGCTCTCTGTATCTCATTCTCTCTGTCTCAAATAAATAAATAAAATCTTTAAAAAAAAAAAAAAATGAACTATTGGGACTTCATCAAGATAAAAGGCTTTTGCACAGCAAAGGAAACAGTCAACAAAACCAAAACACAACAGAATGGGAGAAGATATTTGCAAATGACATATCAGATAAAGGGCTAGTATCCAAAATCTATAAAGAACTTAACAAACTCAACACCCAAAGAACAAATGATCCAATCAAGAAATGGGCAGAAGACATGAACAGACATTTTTCCAAAGAAGACATCCAAATGGCCAACAGACACATGAAAAAGTGCTCAACATCGCTTGGCATCAGGGAAATCCAAATCAAAACCTCAATGAG
This sequence comes from Neomonachus schauinslandi, assembly GCF_002201575.2. Taxonomy (NCBI): domain Eukaryota; kingdom Metazoa; phylum Chordata; class Mammalia; order Carnivora; family Phocidae; genus Neomonachus; species Neomonachus schauinslandi. The sequence goes on along the minus strand of NC_058417.1, from coordinate 47,509,571 downwards.
ATACCACCTCACACCAGTCAGAATGGCTAAAATTAACAAGTCAGGAAACGACAGATGTTGGCGGGGATGCAGAGAAAGGGGAACCCTCTTACACTGTTGGTGGGAATGCAAGCTGGTGCAACCACTCTGGAAAACAGTATGGAGGTTCCTTAAAAAGTTGAAAATAGAGCTACCCTACAACCAAGCAATTGTACTACTGGGTATTTACCCCAAAGATACAAATCTAGGGATCCGAAGGGGTATGTGCACCCCGACGTTTATAGCAGCAATGTCCACAATAGCCATACTATGGAAAGAGCCAAGATGTCCATCGACAGATGAATGGATAAAGAAGATGTGGTATATATATACAATAGAATATTATGCAGCCATCAAAAGGAATGAAATCTTGCCATTTGCAACGATGTGGATGGAACTGGAGGGTATTATGCTGCGCAAAATAAGTCAATCAGAGAAAGACATGTATCATATGATCTCACTGATATGAGGAATTCTTAATCTCAGGAAACAAACTGAGGGTTGCTGGAGTGGTGGGGGGTGGGAGGGATGGGGTGACTGGGTGATGGACATTGGGGAGGGTATGTGCTATGGTGAGTGCTGTGAATTGTGTAAGACTGTTGAATCATAGACCTATACCTCTGAAACAAATAATACATTATATGTTAAAAAAAGAAGAAGAAGGGGCACCTGGGTGGCTCAGTTGTTAAGCATCTGCCTTCAGCTCAGGTCATGATCCCAGGGTCCTGGGATTGAGTTCCGCATCAGGCTCCCTGCTCCGCAGGAAGCCTGCTTCTCCCTCTCCCACTCCCCCGCTTGTGTTCCCTCTCTGGCTGTCTTTCTCTCTGTCAAATAAATAAAACCTTTAAAAAATAAAATAAAATAAAATAAAATAATAAAAAAAAGAAGAAGATAGCAGGAAGGGAAAAATGAAGGGGGGGAGTAGGAGGGGGAGATGAACCATGAGAGACGATGGACTCTGAGAAACAAACTGAGGGTTCTAGAGGGGAGGGCGGTGGGGGGATGAGTTAGCCTGGTGATGGGTATTAAAGAGGGCACGTACTGAATGGAGCACTGGGTGTTATATGCAAACAATGAATCATGGAACACTACATCAAAAACTAATGATGTTATGTATGGTGATTAACATAACACAATAAAAAAAAACTAATGATGTATGATGACTAACATAATAAAATAAAATTTAAAAAAGGAAAAAAGAAATAATGGCTGAATTATGGAAAATGGGATGGTGGACCCTCAAAAAATTAAAAACAGAATCACCATATGCTCCAGCAATACAACATCTGGGAATACACACAAAGGAAATGAAAACACCAACTCAAAAACACATCTCTACCCCCATGCTCATAGCAGCGTTATTTATAATAGGCCAAGGCACGGAAACAACCTAAGTGTCCATTGACAGATGAATGGATAAAGAAGTTGTGACACGTGTATACACACATACATATACACACAGTGAATATTACTCGGCCATAAAAAGAAGGAAATCCTGTCATTTGCAACAATATGGATTGACCTTGAGGGCATTATGCTAAGTGAAATAAGTTAGACTGAGAAAGACAAATACTGTATGATATCCCCTATATGTGGAATATTTTAAAAAGCCCAATTCACAGAAAAAGAGTAAAATGGTGAACACCAGGGGCTGGGAGGGAAGGGATAAGGGGGAGATGTTTGTTAAAGGGTATAAACTTCCAGTTATTAGTTGAATAAGCTCTTGGGATCTAATGTACAGCACGGTGATTATAGTTAACAATACTGTATTATGCCCTTGAAAGTTGCTAAGAGAGCAGATCTTAATTGTTCTCACCACAGAAGAGAAATGGTAATTTTGTAAGCTGATGGAGGTGTTAGCTAAGGCTATAGTGGTCATCATTACACAATATAGAAGTGTATGAAATCAACACACTGTATGCCTTAAGCTTAATCAATGTGCTACATCAATTATACCTCAATAAAGCTGGCAACAAATTTTAATAATAAAAGTTAAGCATCTTTAAATTTGTATCTCCTGAGATCATGAGACAGTATTTTCAAACGCCGTCCTTTTTCTTCATGTTTCCATTTACTCAACAATCTATGCTACTCCTACATGGAGTAAAAATATAAAGCAGGGGAGCTTTTGCGTCAGTGTGTCTCTTGGAGTTTATCTGTGAAAGTTCACTCTGACTCTGAATTTTTAAAAAGGTGCTTAGATGAGACTTAAGAGTTCCAGAGAAGCTGCGTTTCCTGGGGGCTGCCTTTATACTCAATCACAGCCTCACCATCTTCAGAGTCTGTGCATTTCACATGGACTGTTACTGTTTTCTCATCTTCCTTAGGTTCCTGCTTCCAATTTCTTATTACTCATACATTTGATATTCTCACCCCTGCCAGGATAATCTCCCTAAAGTACAGGTCAGGCATGAGATTCACCTTCCTTGAAATATTAGGATATTTAGGGGTTAGGAAAGGCAGTCTCATACATGCAGTCTTTTGACCCCCACTCAGCCACATAAGAACGAGCCTGGGGCTTGGAACAGTTCTCAACAGATAAAGAGCCCACCAAGCCTGTGCTGGGCTTACCACCTTGGGTGGGAGTTTTTATCCCTGTTTCAGGTCAAAGAATGCTCTTTTGCCTTTGCTTGAAGTGTGTGCATCATCTGGCACCTGGCCAACCTCACTGTTAGATCTGTCCTCCACAGAGAGAGGACAGTCTTTCTACTGCAGGTTAGGAGAGGCAGGCAAAATGCCTTGTGACAGCCATCAGGAGAGAGCCATTGCCCATGGGGGACTGAGCCCACTACTGAAGCTAATCTTGCTCTGTCTCTTCTCTATGTAAGTAAAGCGTTGTTCCAGTCAATGCTTGATTGTGCTGTGTTCTTGATGACTCCAGTACTAAGATGCAGAAGGCAGAAATGTTTGACTTCTATTCCTGGTGGCTGGCATTGTGATGATCTTTGCTACCCTCCATGTAGTTGGAGTCCTCCCCAGGGATCCGTAACCAGTGCATGGTGCTTTACTCTTGGGATTAATAACCAGTGCATGTAATTTGTGTGACATTAGGAATCAAAATATGGGTACTACAATCAGGTTCAAGTTTACAAAATAAGATTCATAAATTAAAAGTGGAAAATCAATCTATATATTATATAGGAATTCCCATAAGAAAACTTAAAGCATGTACTATAATCTCCCATGGTGAATACCTTTTCCTTTCATTAAGAATATCCTAATTAGGGACGCCTGGGTGGTTCAGTCGTTAAGCGTCTGCCTTCCGTCTGCCTTCAGCTCAGGTCGTGGTCCCAGGGTCCTGGGATCGAGCCCCACATCGGGCTCCCTGCTCCGCGGGAAGCCTGCTTCTCCCTCTCCCATTCCCCCTGCTCGTGTTCCCTCTCTCGCTGTGTCTCTCTCTGTCAAATAAATAAATAAAATCTTAAAAAAAAAAAAAAAGAATATCCTAATTGTACATTTATTAGAAAGCTGTATTTCCTATTCTATATTCTATAGGCTTCCTAATAGCCTTTCTTAAAATCTTGTAGCAGGGTATCCCTTCATTCTGGGTGACAAAAATTTTCACCTATAAAAAAAAATGTAATGTCAACCATATCACCTATGCTTTTATTATATGAAATACATGAAAGGGTTTTTTTCCAATCAAAACCCAAAATAATTAGACTTCAGATATTTCCAGAGATTATCTGGGTTTATTGCTGCTCTAGCCCATGCTGGCTAAGAGATTTAGGACAAGTTAAAAGGGTCTCTGAGGAACTGCTGGACACATGTATTTTAGAACATGTAAAATACAGAGAAATTCTTTTTAAGTCCCATCTGCTCGCCAAGCAGAGGTCACCATTATTAATACTGCACAATTCTTCCTTGTAAAATCTGTATTGGTTTCTTTTGTCTTTTGCTATTAAGCTACGAACATAACATATACTATTCTTGTTGGAAACGATTCAAACTAGATACAAATACAGAGAGGAAAACATGAACATGACTCCTATTCTAGGGCCAAACACGTTAGCATATATATATTTCCAGGCCCCTTTCAGTGCATTTACATGCGCATGCATGCACACACATGCGTACATGCCACACACAGAATCTACTTTCTAAATTCATCCTTGTATCAAAGTTAATAAAACATCAGAAAGTTAAATAACCCAGAAGCAACATACTAGGGCTACATTAGCTTAGATCTCCACAAAATGCTGAAGTAAATCTCAATATGAGGACTTCAACTTTTACTGAGGGTCAAAATAAGAAGTGGTCAGTTAGCATTGACCACAAAATAACTGTCAAAGATCTTGTTCCTTATTACTTATACCTTTCAGTCAGAAAAAATCAATTATGATCATTTCCTTCTAAAATCGGGTGCCATGAGGGATCTTTTGGGCTGATGGAAATGTTCTAAAATTGAACTATGGTGATGGTGACAGAACTCTGTAAATTTACTAAAAAGCACTGAACTATATGCTTAAAAACGAGTAAATTTTATGGTGTGATAATTATACCTCAATAAAGCTATTTGTTAAAAAAAAAAAAATGATACCAGGGAAAGATTACTTCTTCTGAAGAATGTGTTTGCACCCTCTGATAAGGCAATGAGGAACAAAATACTAAGAGCTCATATACATATGTAACAGACACTGTTCTAAATGCTTATATTAATGCGTCCAAGCCTCTCAGCAATTTTAGGAGGAAGATCTTATTACTATCCTCATTTTACAGATGTAAAGACAGCATCACATAGAAGTTAAGCACCATACCCAAGGTCACACAACAGCTAGTAATTTGAGCAGGAATTTGGATCTGTGACAACTGGGTCCAGAGTCCATGCCCTTAACCTACACTAATGCTTCCCAAAACCACGTGAAAGAGTTCAGGCCAGGGCAAATTTAGAATTTAAATATAGAAATAATTTTATTTCTGGTACAATAATATCCCCCATCCTCTACATGTTTATTTTATATTTTAATTTTATGTTAATATTTGTTTATACTATAAAAGTCATTTCAGTCTGTTTTAAAAATATTTTACTTGTCTTATACTAAGTTCACTCTATGTATTATAAATCCATTATATACTATTATTATAAATACATGAACTATTTACTTGCTGAAATAAACTCTACTAGAAGTTACTATTATTTATTTTTCTTATAATCATCCATAATGATATAATCCTGAAAGGACTGCAAATCCATAGTACAGTCTAGAATCAGCACTACAAAACTCAGTAGCATCCTAAAGAGATCTAGAAATTCTGTGATAAATAATACTCTGTATTTAAATCCCTAAGATTGTTTTTTCTCCAAAAGGAAAAGTTGGGTAGCTTTAGAGACATCCTATTTGACTGGCCTCCAGAAGAAAACAACACTGACTTCCATTCTGCACACATGAACACAGAAAAACATAACACAGAGAATGAACATGACATAGTCTGAACATCTGAGTTGATGGAAACCAGTCAAGGAAAGCTGACAGCAGTAAAGACACTGAGGAGGTACTCAGGCAACTGAGCTTTGAAAAAACATCATGGGCACAGGAGGTTAAGCAGACTGATTCTGGACTTCCTAGAAATTACCAACCCGAACTCTTGACGTTGTGTCTGAAACACTTCATCTTTTACCCTTCAATACAAAATACCTACTTTTACAGACAGTGCAGCGATCCCAACAATAGTTTAATGGAAGGCAAAATAACTATTTTATACTAAGTTAATAAAATGAAATGAACAGGGGCGCCTGGGTGGCTCAGTTGGTTAAGTGACTGCCTTCAGCTCAGGTCATGATCCTGGAGTCCCAGGATCGAGTCCCGCATCGGGCTCCCTGCTCGGCAGGGAGTCTGCTTCTCCCTCTGACCCTCCCCCCTCTCATGTACTCGCTCTCTCTCATTCTCTCTCTCTCAAATAAATAAAATCTTTAAAAAAAAAAATGAAATGAACAATATCTGATGTTATCGACGAAAGCAGGAAAAACACATCTAACTTCCAGAACATCACACTGTGGTCTGTGTGGACAGTACCCTCCGTATTGTGGGCACTAATACGTAGTTACCACACTATTAAACTGACAAATAGTGTATTATGCAACACAAAGCCTGCACACCCATGCACAGAGGCCACAGCCAAGCCCTTGCCTACTGTGTCCCGCACTGTGTGCTCAGTACCAACAAAAATCCTAGAAGAAAATAAATGTTGGGAGGAATTCACAAACTAATTTGATTAAAATCACATATAAGGCACTGAATGTATACACAAAGCAAGTGATGCCCTAAAGAGTTTTGCATTCTTCATAGAAAGTACACGGTGTGTCCAGAGATTTTAAAATCCGTACCTCAAATTCTGTATGAAACATCAAACCCAGAACGTACAACTTCCTACGTATGTCAGTTCTCACATCACATACCCTAATAAATACTAGCACACATGCTTAATACAAAAGAACCAACTTGTGATATTTAAGTAACACAAATTTCTTGTGAATAATGTCTGTTTCAAAAATAGGTAGAGCTGTAGAATGGCATAAAAGAAGAGCTTAACAAATGGAAAGGCATCTCATGTTCTTGCATAAAAAGACTTAACACTAAAAGATGTCAATTCTTCCTTTGTTGAACTATACATGTTCAATAACATTAACCAAAAGACTAATTTTTTTTTTAACTAGACAGCTAATTGTAAAGCTCAAGTGGAAAAATTTTACAAAAAGAAAAAAAAGATTTTTAAAAAGACCACTGTGGCAGCATAAGAGGTCCTACTAGAGATTAAATATTATTTTTAAACTGCCGTAATTAAAAGAGTCTGAGACTGGTGCGAGCATATCCATATCTCTGGAGTGGAACAGAAAGTCTAGAAACACGTCCAGTGATGGCCCTGTAGCAGAACTCAAAAGAGGGAAAGGCGAGATTATTAAAATAAATGATCTTGAAGTAGCTGAGAAACCATCTGACAACACAAACAACGGATCCATACCTCACAACCTACACTGGATACATTCCAAATGGATCACAGATTTAAATGTTAAAATCAAACCATATATGCACTAGAAGACAAATGGAAGAATTTTCATCATGTGTTCATCACTAGAGAACTGGTCAAATAAATTATATCAAATACATAAATTAGAATGAGGAAGCTCTTTATGTCCTTATATGAAACAATCTCCAGTTCATATTGATAAGTAAAAACAACAAAAAAAGAAAGACCAGGATAAATGTAAAGTATAAGGGGAAAAGATAGGGAAGAAATGTTTATACTTGCCTATGAAAGGATACACTTTCCCAAAAAGGGAAAATGTATAGCTAGAAGGCTTATATGGAAGGGGAGCTTTTTCCTATATGCTCTTTTTTTTTTTTTTTAACTTTCAGATTTTAAACCAAAGTACTCTATTAACGAGCTTTAAAAAAAGATGATTAGAAAATTCTAAGGGTACAATGAACCACTGTTTCATTTTTCATTATAGTATTTTTATTTACAGGAAACTCTAAGCAAGAGCAAACAACATATATTTCTAAATATTTATATATTCAAATATCTTACATAGCTACATTTTATATATTATAAAAATTTGCAAAAAGTCAGGTAAACATGTTTCAGGGTTATAAAATAACTACGACAAAAATGTAAGGCAATGATTAAAAAGAAGAATATAGGAATATTCAGTTTTCATGAGACATCTCCTTTTACAAAAATGCATGATTAATTTGTTTTAGTAATGTCAAGAGGCCTCTGGGCTAAGAGGTTAAGGCCCAGATTTGAGTTCATTTTATCCTTCTGTATTTTTTCTTAAAACCCAGTAAAACTTTTATTTGTGGTGTATACATTCACACACAGTCATATATACATATATGTGTACATATAACAACAATGACCAAAACAATATGTTTTAGTTAAATAAATGCTTGCTTCCTATAGGCTGATTTATCACCATATCATCTAAAGACCAATATTATCATATGTTCTAGTGAAATTATGACTATATATTTTCAGTACTAATAAGCTTTCTGGTTTTTAGTTAGTATTGAAATATATATATGTGTGTGTGTGTAGAAATATTTATAACATTTACAATTTGACAATGCAAAAAAAGTTAAAATGGATCAGAATAAATGTTTCAAGGCAGTTTTGTATTTTATTGCAAAAGAGGAATTTGAAAGGTATCAATCAAAAAGATGACTTTGGAATGTTTCATTAAATACTTTAAAATAGACAATATACTGGGGTGCCGGGGTGGTTCAATTGGTTACATGCCCAACTCTTGGCTTCAGCTCAGGTCATGATCTCAGGGTCATGAGATTGATCCCTGTGTCAGGCTCCATGCTCAGTGCAGAATCTGCTTGAGATTCTCTCTCTCCCTCTGCCCCTCCCCCACTCGTGTGTGTGTGTGTGTGTGTGTGTGTGTGTGTGTGTGTGTGTGTGTACGCTCTCTAAAATAAAAAATAAAATCTTAAAAAAATAGACAATGTATACAATATCTCAGAACAATACTTTTATTTTTATAGCACCAAAACTTAGATACCAAATTTGTTAAATACATGAATATTGAAAAAGGAATAAACCAAATATATACTATCTACCTTTACTGTCCATAGATTTTAACTTCTCTAAAAAAAACAAAAACAAAAACTTTTTCAGTGTTAGTCTTTCAAAGAGTTATACCAAATGATCTTGCTATATACGGTTATTTTCCGTTCATTAGTCTACCAAGCTTCCCACATATTTTAATTGTCTTTGAAGAATAAAAAATGAACACAATTCATACCATTGATAGTTTCAGATAGCTTTCAGTTACTGGAAGTTATTAAAATTATTTGCTAGAATAAAAATAAAGTAGGAAGCAAAAAATATTTGGGATATATGTTGAATAAAAACTGTAAGTAGTACAATAATATCAAACTAATTTTATTTCTGAAAAACATTAACAATAGACAAATGAGCTTTAAGGAGTTAGCATTTAAAGTGAATGCCGACCTCAAATCAGGGTCCCTCTTAAGTAACGAGAGTTTCTCAGGGCTCTTAACTGAAGATTGAGTTGAATATATTTATCATGTGTTCACACATATATGAATTCCTATGTATGAATTCTTGTTCTCTGCTGTCCTCTACCATACAGTCAACATGCACAGAAGGAATAAACCCTTAATGAGTGGACGAAAGAAGGATTACATGAATGAATGCCACCACATTCTAAATTTTCCACTTTGTATATATTTATTATGGAAAAAAAGTCTTGTTAATAAGGCATACCATATAGCTGTTTTTCAGAAAAAATGGAATTGTCTTTGGACCAAATGTGTCTAACACAATTCTTAGATTCAAAGGCAGTAGCAATCACCCTCCAGACTATTTTCCTTTGGGGCAGTAGCCAGCTTGTACTGTTTACTCTGAAGTTCAGGCCACACAAGAACTTACTCTGCTCCTCTCAGTGCTATAGTGTTAGGATCATACAGACATTTAGTTGAAATGAAAACATCACCTACACAGAGAATGGGAGAAACAGGCCTATGGCGGAATTTTAGTGAACCCCTGAAATAGCCTTTTGACCCCAAGTAAAATTTGGTATTTTGGTAAAGACCTTTAAAGCCTTTAAGAATGTTATGTGGCCCAGTGAATGATAATGTTGTATACAGAAAACCAAGGATGCTTAGGGTTCTTTCATAATGTTTCAGTGAACATTAAAAGATACCACACTGTTTTACACATAAACTCCCAATATCCCATGGAAAAAATCTTTCTGAATCCCAATTGCACTTACTGTCAACAACTGAGTAGTATTTCCAATGCCTAACGTGGACTATATAAAATCATAAGAGCTGTATCTTCTAAACCTTCTACTTGTTTTAGCATCATATCACAATCTATAGACATCTTAAATACTAAACAAATTATTTGTTGGTGTACTGTTATTTAAAGGGATTATCTCTTCTGTTAGGGATTAAAAAATGTAAATCAACAAACCAATGAAAAAAGTATAAAGAAATTATAAAAGAACAAAGTAGAACAAAAGAGAAATGAAAAGTATGATAAATTGGGTAGATGAAGAAAGTTATTAATCAACATTTTAAGGAGGAAAAATGAATGAAGAATAAAGGGAGGGCATCCCTTCCTTGAAGGAAGCAAGAAGGCCCTAGTTTTGTCACTATCCAAGTTAGAGTATAAAATACACTTATTTATTTATTTAACTTAATCTTTAATGAATATTATTTAACTTAATCTTTAATGAATACTATAGTTCTCCTCTGACTTTATCTAATTCATACATGGTGATGTGAACAAATAAGCAATAAGTCCTTGTGCAGATAAAAAATTGATATCCATGATGTCCTAGTACATAAATTATTTTAAGATGTTCTATATGACAACTCAGCTAATACATTTTCTTAACAAGCAAAAGGAGGGAGAGGAAATGATTATGTAATCTGCCCAGGCAGAATCTGATACTAAATTTGCTTGATTCTGGGTGTTATTTCTGGCCTTTCTGTAAGTTATTCTTGTTTGAAGGTTTGAGGAAGAAAGAAAAATCGAATTAGCTGATTCTCTGGGATGGGAGTTAGCTAGATATAATGCACTCAAGTAAGCTTCCCTTCTTAAATCACTTTTTTGGGTCAAGTACCCTCTTCTTATCACTCTGTAATATAATTGCCAAAGTTCTTGAAAATCTTTCCAACCGATTCTAAGGTCCTCCGGGAAGAGACTACACATTGCCTGACACATGGTGGAAACTCAGTATTTAATGACTAAATCAATGTTTTTCAGCTAAAAACTGAGTGATAAAACCTACCGATAAATAGGGCCTAATCAACCTAGTAAATGAATGGAGAAGATAAATAAAATCTGACGCTTTAATGTGTATATTTAAGTGTTACATCATGAGACAAATCTTTTCCAAATATGCCTGTGTAATAGTCCCTTTTCAGATATAACTGGAACATTTCATTACCCAAATTTCTCCAAAAAAAAATCTACAGAAAAATTTCTAAATGTTCTAAGACCTAAATCTTGTTTTTTTCTTCTTAATCTGTTTTCATTTAAGAGGAAGAAAGCATCTAAAACCACTAAGTTCTATTTTCTTACATTCCTATCACTTAAAAACAGATGAACTGATTTTTCCTTTTTGAAAAAAAAATATGTGCTGGCTGGTAATAAAATTCAGAAAATAGAGATTCATGGTGGAAAACCAATTTAAACTAAACCACAGCAAGGCTCTTAGAAAAATATGATGTTTAAGTTCTAGTTGCTTAATGTGGCTCACAGTCTAGAAAAAGAGTATTTTTTAATTAAATATATTACAATTTTACTCACTTCAGTGCTTCCTCAAATTTATGGATTTTCTTTTGAGCATCTTCTTTCTCTTTATCAAGTTCACTCTGCAGGTCATTAATCTGCCATGATGAAGACGTGTAAAAGTTACCAGAAGACAAGCATTCAGAGGAGAAATACAGACAATGAAACAGTCCTCTTAAATCTATTTTTAATATAAAATTAGATTTAGATATTTCAAGATAGAGACTTGGTTAACCATAATCATTTACCATACAACTATTTCAATACTATACTTATAATACCAATTTTCTGGCCAAAGTTAGTAATTGAGTCAACCTGTATATGGAGTTCCTGTAAAATACACTGATGTGTAAGAAATTCAAAAGGAGCAGTCACTTGTGAATCTTTTTGAACTTACATAGTAGCCAAAGGAAGGGAATCTCTCGAGATTCAGGAGAATACAAAAAATCAGGTGTCTATATTCTCCAGACATACACAGGTTTTGATGAAATAGCCCTCTCTTGGTGGGAATGGTTTGTATAATCATTCACTGAGTTTAGGAGGCAGTCCCCCCACCATGAGGATCTCTTTCCTAAAAGTAGCATCCTTTGAGTCAGTGGGATGGTGGCATGAATAATGAGGGCCAAACGAAACTTTCTCTTCACAGAAAGTTCACATGCAAATACAGATAAGCATATCCAACATGGACACTATGTGGATCTACAGGGAAAGGAGACTTTGGTACAGCTGGACAGAAAGGGAGGAGTAAAATGGCAGCCATGCTTCCACACACGAGGCAATGGAGGGTACGGAGCCATGCTGGTGGGTGAGAAAACGCAAGTCACTTACTGAGGGGAGGACACCGCTGCACACCCCCTGGCAACCCAGGTGAGGCTGACAGCACCACGGGTGGGCACAGGGGACAGGAGAGGAATGACAAGCACAAAACCAACAACACACACACACACATGCGCGCACACGCATTCACAAACCTTTTCAAACACTGACTCAGGGCTCGCCCAAAATACTTGGCTATTTATATTAGTTTGGATGGAGACCTCTCCAATTCAAAACTTTATACTCTTTGACCTTTTCCTTTGATAATTCTCTTGTGTTTTTCTCCTCTGGTGGTTTAGTAAGATAAATACATAAAATCACCTGTCTGTCTGTAGACTGAAAGGAGAGAGAGGAGAGGGAAAATCGTCCATGAGTTTGTTCATATTCTCATATTCCATGAGAATATCAAAAGCTTCTACTGGCTGCTGTGAGACCAAGAGGTGAGAAAAAACTGGAAACAGGAACATGCAGGGTGGTGGCAAGTGTAGGCACTTGGGAAAATAAAGACAGGGGACCCCTCTCCCCCATATCTTAAATGGTAAAATTAAAATACCTCATTAATACCTATTTATTAAAAAGAGAAAGAGCAACTAACCTGCCTTGCAAATTTTTGCCACTACATTTATTTTACTTTACATGGGGAAAAAAAAGTCAACTGCCCAAAATTTTACCAGGTCCTATACTGAAATTATTGTCTTACTTATATTGGATCCCTGGTATGTATTATAGGCTTGGCACATAGTAGGCATGCTAAATTGGAGTAGATACATTAATAAAGCAACAGAAGCACCATCCCAAAACGGATCTGGTCTCTTTCATGTACAGAATCAAAGAAATTAAAGCCCAAAATTAAACTCAGAGATGACCCAATGCAGATATTTTGGAAACATTGTTTGTTTTGGTTTTGGTTTCTTTTTAAAATCTGATTAATTTAATTGAGAGAGAGAGAGAGAGACCATGAGCAGGGTGAGAGGCAGGGGGAGAGGAAGACAGACTCCCCTAAGAGCAGGGGCCCCAACGCAGGGCTCTATCCCAGGACCCTGAGAGCATGACCTGAACCAAAGGCAGACACCCAACTGACTGAGCTACCTAGGCACTGCTTCACAATTATTTTTAACATATACTTCTCTAATAGTCAATAAGCAAAAAACCAACCTCCATGTCCTATCTTTTTAAATAACAGCTTAGCACATTTGCCTCTTCTCCTACCCATTTTTTCTTTTAAATAATCTGATTAATTTGATCCAGATAGCCGTTTTCACATTTTTTAACTCTCAAGAAATTTTTACATCTGCATTATTTTATATCATTCACACAATAAACATTTAAATTCAACTTTATTTTCGTTAATGTGGCATTCAGCACTACTTCTTTTTTATTCTTGAGTGTCTTTTTTTGTTTTGATTTGATGTTTTGCTTATCCTTAGGTGGGTGAAAGTACATCAGCTAGTAATTTTATTTTCAAAAAGAATATCTTGGTGATCTATCTCTGAGGCTTTACACATCCAAGAAGGTCAGCTGTTGCCTTCACACATGAAGGAAAAATTACGTATGAGATTACTGAGTCACAACATTTTGGCCTAACAACAGAGCATATGTCACTCTACTGTCTTAAGACATTTATCCCTGCTCAGCGGGGAGTCTGCTTCTCCCTCTTCCTCTACCCCTGCTTGTGCTCTCTCTCACTTACTCTCTCTCTCTCTCTCTCTCTCAAATAAGTAAATAAATAAATTAAGGGGCGCCTGGGTGGCTCAGTCATTCGCGTCTGCCTTCGGCTCGGGTCATGGTCCCAGGGTCCTGGGATCGAGCCCCGCATCGGGCTCCCTGCCCAGCGGGAAGCCTGCTTCTCCCTCTCCCACTCCCCCTGCTTGTGTTCCCTCTCTCACTGTCTCTCTCCCTCTCTCTGTCAATTAAATAAATAAATAAAATCTTTAAAAAAAAAAAAAAAAGACATTTAGATTTGCAACCAAGGAGACTAAACTGACCTGATCTTTGCCCCTTCTTGCCCCAGCTTGGATACTTAGAAAATCACTCTCTGTACTGAGGATCAAATGTTGTCGAATCTCTTTACTGGTTTTTTTTTTTTTTAATTTAAAGATTTTTATTTATTTTTTGACAGAGAGAGACAGCGATAGAGGGAACACAAGCAGGGGGAGTGGGAGAGGGAGAAGTAGGCTTCCCGCTGAGCAGGGAGCCCGATGCGGGGCTCGATCCCAGGACCCTGGGATCATGACCTGAGCCGAAGGCAGACGCTAAATGGCTGAGCCACCCAGGTGCCCCTCTTTATTGGTTTTTATCTGATATAGGGTGAATCTCCTCTTTCTGTATACACAGACCTTCAGGAAAGGTCTCTCCTACCTTTCCTTCAAGTTAATTGATTCTGAGTCCCCTTTAGGAATATTGATCATTGTCTACTGGTTTTCTGTTTTCTGCTTTAGTATCTATTCTCTGCCTGTCCTTTGCAGTCTGCAGGTTAACAGTCTGTCCTTCAGATCACTGATGGGGTGCTCCACAGCACCAGCTCTACCTTGCCCAGCTCCCACGTAGATGTCAGCGCTGCTGTTGTGTTTTCAGGTTCTTCACCTCCTTCCCATGACAATTGCCTCCACTTCACTCCACCTTTTTCTTTCTTATGATGTCTGCTCTTCTTTTCTAGACATTGTATCTTCCGGTACTTTACTGATGAGTTCCTTTTGATGCTTTCTTTTGGAGTAATACCTTTCGAAGACACTCCTTTCTCGGAGTCTTCTGTATAACACTTTCCCTCCTTTGCTCTGCACTATTTTGCCACAGACCCCATTATGGCTCGGTTCTCCAACTCATTTGTAAATGGCGTATTATACATTTGGATTTGGTGCTTGAGCAAAAATGCAGGGGGCACAACCTCACTTCCATTACGTGTCTGCTAGTGTGGCCTCCTCCTCCAGGCTGCAGCGCCAGTCCAAGTCCCAGGAAGCCCCCAGGATGGCAGACTGGGGATCTCCACTGAGGAGGGGTTTCTTTCCACACCTCACAGCTCACTAGTGCGGGACTCCGAAGCCACATGCCACCAGGGGAAGTCATAAGGAGCCACTGGTGGAATTACCGATCAGTCAATAGTATTTTACATATTGGCACTGTACCTCCCATGCATGGCACTACCAGGGATTTCCCCTGTTTCTTTTTCTCTGGGACTCAGAACTCTCAGAACCTCAGAAAGCATAACTGAGGTTTACCTCTTTAAGTTAAAACTTCAAAAAATTACCCATCTTTGAGAAAAATCTATCTGAAATTACACAGTGATTATGAGTGTGAGCTCTGGAGTCAGACTCCATGGGTTTCTACCCTTCTCCTCTACCACTTACTTAACACTGTGCCTCAGTTGCATCCCCTGAAAAAACAGGAATAACAGTAACTATACCTTAAAAGTTGTGATAGGTTAATAAGTTACTCCATGGAAAATAAGTAATTGTGATGAGTTAATAAATTATTCCATGTAAAGCTCTTAGAACAGTATTAGGAACATAATAAATGCTCCACAAATGTTAAAAATTATTATCATTACCTTCTCAGATTGAATACTCTATAACTAAACATTTTCTTGAAAACTCAAGGTCATTGTCGAGACCCGAAGTCACAGGGATGGCACAGTACAGTAAATCCCCTAGGTGCACTGGCTGCCCTTTCCGAAGATGGCCCCTGGATTGCTAATAATGGGAGCTCTTATAAAAGTGCTGTTTATCACTCTCTCTTCAATCTTAACCTGTGTCAGGTTTGCAGCCGTGACTTCCTGATGCTGGTCAATGTGCTAACGCAAGCACCTTGATCTGATTTATTGCCTCTAAAAGCACTGGAACCATTTCTAAGGCAGAAATGGGACTATCTGAGGGGCGGAAGGAGAGACTTCCCTCTGAGGTAAACATACATGTGTCGATGCACAGACTTTTGAGCTGAGGGGTCCTTAAAGCTAGAAGCTGTTTCTCCTTTATTTCTACATCCCCAGCACCCAGCACAATTCCTGGGCCAACACAAAAATTGTTTTTCCATTTGTCCTTAATTGAATATATTTGTATTGTGTGGTTAAGGGCCTTTTTGGATTTTAGTTTTAGCTTTTACCTATATTCCAGATAGCCTTTTTGGATTTTAGTTTTAGTTTTTACCTATATTCCAGATAGTTTACCTATATTCCAGGGGTGATAAAGATAATGCTACTATCCACCCTTGCTTTTTAATGTACGCAAGGCAGTGGAGAATAATCTGAACTGATCTTGTAATCCTTTCCCTACTCTATATGGTTAATACCAAAAGTGAATTTTAGTAACTTAAATAATGAAAATACAAACCGGAGAGTCAAAGATAGAGCATATATTCCCCAACATGAGAGTTTGTTGTAAATAATTGAACTAGACATAAGCACAATTACTGAACATTTACTAAATGTATGTAAATGTATGTAAATGTATGTAAACATATGTAAAATATTATTAATATTTTCCCTGGCAACCCAAGAATTTACTAAGTAATCAAGAAAGAAGTACTTGTATCAATAAGAAAGAGATTCCGCTCTGCACAAGAACACAGATACCGGGTGGCAGACACGCTGGTATGGGAAGGAACAGTGAACTGCTGCTCACCCACACATCCACAGCCTGGCTAACCCCACCCCATCTCCAACTCGGCTTCCCCACAGGAGACATGTGGGCACTGGGCTGCATGGCTTCTTTCTGTAAGTCGTTTCGTTGTGCAATTTCATTGTTTAAAACTTGACTCAAGGCACACTGTCCTCTTAAAGAAAATCATGCCAGTGGTAGTTGGAAAATACTACACAATATATTATGTGTAAAGCTGTGAACATTTTAAATTATTTTAACCTAATGAAAAGAATTTTAAGTGAATGCAAAACATTGGAATACTATTTTTGATGGTTTTGAACTCCAGCAGACTTTATATCTCGTCTGTTACACAGTTACATCAGAGAAATTATAAGCAGGTATTGGAATTCTAGCTCATTTTAGAATATACATGCTTAACATCTGTCCCTCAAACTTCTTTAGGTAAACAGCACCATCTTTCACTCTTTGGTGCCTGTTTGGAAAACAAGCAATAGGTTATTTGTAGGAGGCAGGTGTTTCCTTGCTAGTAAAATCATTTAGCCTAACCATTTCCTGATTTAACAGACTAGGACACTTCATCAAACAATGACATTTAGTTTTACTACCTATTATTTGTTTGATGTTCAAAGATCTTAAGAGCAGGCAATAGCCACTAGAGATCAATAAAAACCATTAGATAATGTGTGTGTGCTTAAATTAGGGACAGCATTTGATGCTGTTTCTCTTACCTCAAAGACAAGTTAGGACCTCTCATGCTGCTTTCTTATTGGCATGAGGAAGTAATGTCACTCAGATGGCATTTCCTCCTCCTGAACAGATATTCAGAACTAAGTTTTCTACCAAGAGTTATTGAATGTGCACACCTGTAACACTGGCTAACAAACAAAAAACCTATACAACCCATTTAGCTACTGACTTCCACAGTCCAGGACTATGTCAGATTTATGTCAGCTCTTTGCACAGTCAAAAAGGATATTCCCTGAGGGGGGTACGAGACATCCAATCTTCAAGGACTAAGATCACAGCAGGTTTAATAAAGAAGAACAGATGTCAATGTAAAAGGGGGAGATTGTGGAATTAATTGTAAAACAAAAAGTGACATGCTGAGCAACATTCTTCCAGTATAAATAATGTTAGAACATATGCAACGGGAACAATTGAGCTTATTTTCCTTTTTAAGATTGCTATTATTTTAAACACTTCTTATTTACATTGAAAACAACTAACACACTTTAACTAGTGACATTATTAAAAAGCTAAAGCCAACTGATACTTTGTGGAAAGGGAAAAGCTGTTACGATGCTAACACAAAGAATTTAGGTCTGCTCCCTAAGCGAAATAGAACAGGAGTGGGTCGAAGGCTACTGGATAGGGACCAACTGAGCTCTAACGTTCTGTTTCTCGGGTGTGTCTGCCAGGCAGAGGGGCTGATCCAGAAACCTTAGTGTCCTTTGAAGCCAAGAAAAGACAGTGGTAGAAGAAAGACTCTCTCTCCAGCTCTGTCTCTGTATCTAACTGTCCTCAGTAGGACTTACAGAAGTTTGGGATAGGAACACATTCTTTTACAATTAGTCAGTGTGTGTCCTTCTCTTTGCTACCAGCCCCTCTCCCTATCTCACAGGTACCCAGATATCATCTCAGGAAGAGGAGTGACTGCAGAGTTCAATGGAGCAGGAGGCTAAGAAGGTGTTCCTTACTGAACAGGAAGCCAGACATCTGCCCAAAGAATGAACAATGGACTAACAAGGACACCCAGAGGATGCTTTGTACAGTGGGGGTAAGGCTTATGATACTGTATGGTCTTCTTTTAGTAAGTCAAATATTTATGAAGCTACATGGCTCAACAGTAAAAAATAAAAAAAAATTCTTTATTCCAATGAAAGCAGTATTCCCCTCTCTGGTTCTGATATCATTTTGTAGACATGAAATTTTTTTTCTTTTTTTTAAAGGTTTTATTTATTTGACAGAGAGAGAGAGAGAGAGCAAGAGCAGGAACACAAGCAGGGGGAGTCGGAGAGGGAGAAGCAGGCTCCCTGCTGAGCAAGGAGACCAATGTGGGGCTCGATCCCAGGACCCTGGGATCCTGACCTGAGCCGAAGGCAGACACCTAACGACTCAGCCACCCAGGTGCCCCTAGACATGAAATATATTTAAGACCTTGCATTGAGACTGTATTGAAACATCAGCAAAACAAAACAAAACAAAAAAACTTTAGCAATAAGAAAATCATAATTTTAAAGGGCATGTATTCAGGTCAATACATGTCAGTAGAAATACTCACTTTTCCAAATGACAGAAATATTCTTCCTAGACATTAAGCTCCTGGAAGGCAGAATCTATGCTAATTCATCCTTAACCCTCTCCCCGATCCCAGCACCTCGTATGATACCTTGCCCAATGAAAGCATTTAATGAATATCTGCTGAGTGACTATATGGATAAGTAAGATGCGATATACAAAGTGTTTTAAGAACGTCGTGTATGGGGTGCATGGGTGGCTCAGCCAGTTAAGCAACTGACTGTTGATTTCAGTTCAGGTCATGAGCTAGCCCTGCGTCGGCCTCCGCACTTAGCAGAGTCTGCTTGGGACTCTCTTCCCCTCTCCCTCTGCCCATTCCCCCTGCTCTCTCTCTCTAAAATAAATAAATAAATCTAAAAAAAAAAAAAAAAAGAATGTTATGCCATATAACCTGTTTAATTTTAATTTGTATGTATTTAATTATTGAAGGGATAATGTCTTACTCATTTTCCATTATGTATTTTACAAATGGATTAATTTTGTTAATATTACAACAGTAAATAATTATAAAAGTAACAATAAAATCTTTACTATTTCAACTATTCTTTTACTTTCCATGTCATATAGCAAACAACAAATTCAAAACTTAAGTATAAAAATCATAAACCTATAGAACTCTGCATTTTATTGCCAAAGGTATTAAATTATGTCAATAAACCCCCAGTTATTACTGATAACAGGGATGCCAGCATATGCAGAATTACTCACTATTCCAAATGACAAGAAGCAATTACTAAAGAAATGTTTAAGTAGTAGACAATTTTTAATTGTTTTATATTCTTTGGTTAAATATTTAACATTACTACATATATGATACAACAGAATACAAATAGCTCCCATCAGCTGTATCATATTTTTAAACTGGTAGAAAAAAAACATATAATTTCAAAGTGTTATTATGAGAGGTTAATACCATAATACTCTTCACTCATTAAATATAATATACAGGGCTGTTTTTACATTGATACCATTCATAATCAATGTAAAGAAGCTGTTTATAAACATGAAAAATGAAGCAAAATTTGATCACTGGCTAGCTGAAATAAACTTAAGAAATCAATGATTCTTTAAGGGCTAGAATGCATGGCTTCATAAAAACCAGCCCTCATTCTCAATTGCCTCATTGGCCATTTTAAATGTCTTACAGCGTCCCATAAAACATATTACCTTTTTTTCATAGGTGCGTTTTAAATGACTTTTCTCCATTTGAAACTTATTTTCTTGATCCTGTGAATAATAAATATTGACTTTTATTGTACTTAAAGTTGCTACTAGCGTCAATACAATTTGTAACCTAAGGAAATAAATCAATCTACCCGATGACAAACTTTAAGTTTTGTATATTATTACAAGAGCCCTACCTGTCCAATCTTCTAAACTACAAATAGAAACGTGAGTAGCTTTGTGTGAGGGCAGAACAGAAAACCTTAGTTATCTGAAGATGTTCCTACTCTCAAAAGGGCCTACTTTACAGTGGAAGAGAACCTTTCTGGCCCTTAGGATTAGGAAATTACTTAAAAGTAATCAACTGACTCAATATGGAAATAACACATTTGAAATTATATCATATGTCAGTCTTTGGCAATTCTTGACCATGAGGGAAAAGGAAAGATCTACAAGATGTGAAGGAGAACGAGACAGTTTGAAGACTGGTAGAGAGTAATTTAAAGGGAAGAAATTATTCTAAAATAATAATGTATTTAAATAAGGTTTATTTTTTGAATGAATCAAAAAAGATTATGCAATATAATTATTGTTCTTTATTCTCTATATCCCATCAGCATCTACTTTTGTTAAAATGAGTAAGATGAAAAATGATACAATGCAACAAAAGAAAAAAATGGCTACTTGTATGCCTGAGGATTTTTCTTAATTGACTCTTATTTATACTTATAATCAAGAAAAGGAAAGGTGAGTTTTAGCCACTGCTCTGTATAAAAATACAGGACTCACCCTTAGTTGTTGCTTTCTTTGAAGTTCTGATTCCTGGAGCTGCTGTTTTAATTGACAGATGTTCTCTTCTAGTTCTTTAATCATACCAGATGCCTACAAGAATTTTAAGAATAATGAAAAACAGTACCATCCTAGAACTTCTGGTTGAATAGACTTACTTTTCCCCCTGATTGAAGGTTTAATCAGAATTAAAATCATCTATAAATCTGAATGAAAAATTTTTTTAAAAGTTTAAAAATTAATCTTTTAAAGTCAAAACATAAACTAAATTCTGCACAGTACTTAAAGTTACAAAAATATAATACTTATGTAAAGATAATGGGCTTACAGAAAAGCTTCTAAATTTTAATTTTAAAAGCAAATCCACTGGAATACTTCATTCGTGAAATAGCAAGTAATTGACTACCTTAGAATTGCAGCTATAGGATTCTCTTTGTGGAGTATCTGACACAAAAGTGTGTGGGTGCCAGGAAGGGTGTCTATGGGTTCCTGTATGTATGTGTATGTGATGATAGGAAAGCTAAAGCATGACCCAGATTTCAAAATAATAATAACAGTGTACATAGTTACTCTACAATATGCATTATTAACACAAGTGAACATTTCCACTTGAATTTTTGTATGATTTTTCGTATGTTAAAAAAATTTGGTACTTAAAAGGGTTAGCTTATAGCAGAATTTAGTTTATTAAGTATTTATATTATGCTCTGTATTAGACATTCAGCAGTTTCAGTATTTTAAATACCAATAAAAATTCTTGAAATTTCAGTTATTTCAAGAATAAAGCAGAAAGAGACTAATTTCAAATGCCAAATAGTTAGCTTCCACATGGCTATCTATGGCTCTATGCTGAGTAAGGTAAGTAACTACTTTGTATGGCTATATCTACCAGCATATAATACCTTAGAAGCTGAAAGAGCATGCTCCTTTTTCAGAAGGCTTATATCAGCATCATATTTGGCTTGTAATAGTTTCATGTTTTGTTCATAATCGCTTACAAGATGATCTTTCTCTTTATGCAGTGTGTTGCGCCTAAAAGCAATAAGAGAATAAAATATACTTCTAATACATTTAGAATATCTAATAATGAACTTTTTTAGTGAACCAAATTCAAATGCACTATATTTCAATATATCAAGCAAGTATCCACATTTTAATCAACTGTTCTTAAACGTTATGCTTCTTATATTAAATAGGACTTTTAAAATCAACAAATGGCAATATTTATGCTAGAAACGTCCCAAGGTTAAATGCACAGGTGTGATTAATTTTGGTAAATAATTTTTAGAGTTAGTATCAGTACTTTACAGCCACATCTGATAGATATCTGACTTCAGACAATACCTTGCCTTTACTTCTTGTAATTCATTACATGTTATCTGGTAACATCTTTCAAGCTCCAATTTTTCTTGCATTAATTTCTGTCTCTGTAAGTTACTGTTCTCTGCTTCTCCAGTCAGCTGCTGGACACGTGACTCCAGTTCCTTGACCACCTGGTTCTGAAAGAATAGGTCATTGTTAGGAAAGTCTCCAACTGATTTTATAACACTTCTGTATCATTAAGTAGCCTGAAGAAAATATATACCCTATTAGAGATAAGAATACAGAAAATAGAATAAAAAAATTAAAATTAAAAAAAAAGAATACAGAAAATAAATGTATCATAAATCATACTGGTAAAAATTATACCAACCTCTAACTCAACAAGATCTTAAAAAAAAAAAGAATGCTTTCTCCCATAAGAGTAGGGCCATCACGTTTATATGCTTTTAGCTATTCATTCATTCATTCAACAAATATTTACTAAATCTGGTACTATTTCGGGATCTGGGGCAAGCCAGTAAATAAGAGAGACAAAGTCCTTATCCTCACAAAAGTTACATTCTCTTTATGCAACTATTAATAAATGTATATTTGGCAATGTTCTTTACTCTTCACTTGAAGCTCTAGAAACTTCTTAAAATCATAAAAATAATGTAGTATTTTTAATTAAAAATTTTTATTTTAAAAAATAAGTGATACTTGTATTATCACATTAGTGTATAAAAATATTTTATTACATAGTTGCAGTATTAGTGAATGAAATTTTCATTTGTTTCATATTTTTAGTTACTTACCATTTTATCAAAAGCACTGCATTTTCCAAAGTCTTCAAAAATCATCACATAATTAAATCATTTCCCTATTATATGATGTTTAAGTTATTTTGAATTTTTCATCTTTATAAAACTAGATCAATATGTTTATGACTAAGTACTTTATCTAAAATTAGGGTAAGCAGACTTTAGCTGAAGGGACAATTGATTTTCATTTTAACAATTACACTTCCAGTAAGTGTGAGCAAATAGAAAAGGTTAGGATGATGTTCCAATCAATTAGTATCTTTTTATACTCATTCTAAGATAAACATTTAAAATAAAGTTTAAGCATTAAATAATATTATAACCCTAACATTCTTTATTCATTCCATCCTTTCTTCATTATAATACGAATTTAGGTATATAATTTAAATTTTGGAAGCAACAGATTCTGAATTTGAGGAATGAAAATAATTACATCTAATGTAAAAACATGTTCTATAGATATTGTATATAGAAAATACATACAATTCCTAGCTCAGAGTCTGACACATATCAGATGCTCAGATTTCTTCTCCATGGATCCTATTCACTCTGCCTCATTATTAATGATCCCTCTGCTTTGGGGGTTCCTTTTAGAAGATAGTTCAATTTTCCAATACATATTCTAAACTCTCCTTGTTTCTTAAATATCGATTGACTGGAAGAAACAAAGAAAAGAATACATACTTGGCCTTCCAGCTTTAAATGGCAGAATAAAAATTATTTTTATTCCCTCTTCTCTTGGAAATTACCCAAAAGAGACAAGATATACTAGAAACAGAAATGAAACTCTGTCTTAATAAACCCTTGGAGAGGAACTTCTATCTCTGCCTATGAAGGAGTAGCTTGCAGCAGATCACACTTGCACTGAAAGTGAAAAACCCAAAGACATCAAGAAAAAATCAATTTAAAGGCATTAGAGAACTTCCAAGGCAGCTAGGACTTAAGAGGGCCAGAGAAAGAAACCTCAGAGAGATGAGTCAACTCTCTCCATAAGCTGCTTTCACCTTTGAGGCATTCCCCAATCTTGGAGAGTGAGGATGAGGCAAGGCAATGAGAGCAGGGGGTGGCCTAGGCAGACAGGACTTGAGGAACCAAGATCCCTGAGAGAATGGGTGCACATAGGAGGGGGTTCCACTCAAGCAATTTTCTCCTCAAGGAATTTCCCAAATTCCTAACATTTATAGGGCAGATGGCTAAGAAACCAAAAGAAAATACTCTGAAATGCAGAGTAGAGTTTTCGGCAGTGTCACTGTACTTAGGAGTGAAAAACTGTAGAGTATTCAAGGAGGAAGGCCCTTGGTAACATCAGAGACTTTCACCTCAAACTGTGTAGAAGGCCACACTAGGAGTGGGAGTGAATCAGAGGTAGACCAAGGACTGCAACCCGGCCTTGAGTCACCTCGGTCCCTGAATGGATCAAGGGGAGCTGTCTCCACACCAGACGTCTCTCATAGGTTAGGGTGGCACCTCTTTGGGCAAGATAACATCATCCAGAGCATTTACTATCTTTCATACACAATGTCTAGCATTCAATCAGAAAATACCAGGCACATCAAAAATTAGGATCAAGAGGGAAAAAAAAAACAGAAATCGACATGCAGAATGGTCCAGATACTGAAATTTAAAAATCTATGAGGAAAATTTACATGACTCAAAATATATGAGGAATGTCTGCAAAATGAAATGATGATCAAATAGAAATGTAGGAATACTCCAAGAAAGCATGACCCATGGCTGGAGATCTTAGAAAATGTCATCAGAACATGGTTATACAAACTAAGTGGGATGCAAATAATCTGTTGCTTGGTTAAACAATAACATATATACAAGTTGTGACCATAGCATCTCTGAACCCAATATGGCATGAAAGAATAAGCAGGAAGGTCTGGGCTAGCTGAGAAATCACACAAAACCACATTCACAGGAAGCAAATTATGACCGAGGTCAATTCAGAGAAAGAAACAACAGTATGAGAAGACTTACAGCACCTGTAGAATAATAAATGCAACAGAATTCACTCACATAGTAAGTTATTCATTTTATTATCACCTGGCATAGTAAGACAGTTATTCATTTTATTATTTTTTAATTTATTATTATTTCATTTTTATGATGTATTTTTAAGGCATTTTCCTAACACTCATGGTGTCTTACATAAAATAGACCCAAAGTAAGTAAAATAAATTTAAGGGAAAACGTACAGATGTATATTGAAATACCTTAAGGACAACAATATTTAGGCAAAGTAATCTTTTTAAAACTGAATACAAAGAAGTGAGAGGATAAAAAATAATAGAAGCCTCAAAATGGGATAAAAAGATATTCAGGAAAAAAGATGCTGTTGAATCATTACTTTGCAGGCTGTGACAGACAGTGTAGAGGGGAATTCCAGGTAGGGAACAACAAGATCAAGGAAGAAACAAGTAACTGTATAGTTAATGACAAACAGATTACCTTGTGTGCAAAGAATACCTTCCCACATCGTGAACTCAGAGGTGGCACTCGGAAGATGAGGTTGGAGTTCTTGAATGGGCATGGCTTGTAAGCAGAAGTTATAATAGGCATTAGATTAGTAATTACAGTTCTCGATCATGGGACATGAATGGGACAAACTGCACTTATGGGGTATAGAACAGGAGGAGACAGGGAGAGCAACTAGCAGGTTACTAGAAGGGTCTTGGAATGAGGCAACAATGGCCTGAACTCAAGTGGTAGCTGTGGAAACAGAAAGGGAGAGAGAAGATCCAAGAAAATTTTTGGAGTAGTAAATAGTATGATTAAGTAAAATACCGAATAAAGGAGATGACAAGTGGCAAGAATTATAAATCTTCCAGGCTCAAAATCTAATATGCCAAGAGAATTATAGCACATTGAGAATTAAGAAAAAGCTCAGCAAAGAGTATTATTTTGGTAGGAAATAAAGACATGATTTTCAGTAAGTTACATATCAGGAAATTATAAAATATCCAATGGGCCTTTGGTTATGCAACTGATAGAATAAGACATAAGGACTGGAGATACAGATGTTGGAATTTTACATACAAACATTTGAATCCTATAGGAGCTAAAAATTAGAAAGGGTTAGTAACTCAGCAACTATTTAGAGTGGCAAAAAGATTGATATATTTTATCTTATTATATAAATACATTGAAATATGACAAAAAGATGTACAAATCTTAAGTATACATTTTAATAACTGTTTACAAATTGAAAATACCCATGAGCCACTACGAGATGTAAACATTAGCAGCCGTTCTGAAGCCTTATTCGTCATCCTCTCCACAAAGGCAACCACTACTCTTTCATCACAAAAAAATTAACTTTGGCTTTGTTGAGCTTCCTATAAATGGAATCATAGAGTACTCTTTTGGGTCAGGCTTCATCATGCATATTGCATGACTGAGAGATTCATCCATGTCATGGGGTATAGCAGTAATTAAAACTTTTTCATTGCTATATATAGTCCCTTGTAAGAATATACATAAAATAATTTATCCATTCTATTGATGGATTATTTTCAGTGTCTGGCTATTAAAAATAATGTTGTTATGAACACTTTCATAAATATTTTATGGTACATATATATGCACTGATTTGTTTTGGCTATATTTCCTATAGTGAATTTGCAAATGATTTGAGTTACAATTGATTTGAAAACTATGCCCATGCAAAACTCTGTAAGTGAATACTTACAACAGCTCTATTCATCAATGCCAAAAAACTGGACATAAACAAGATATCCTTCAATAGATAAATGAATAAACAAACTATGGTACATCCATATAACTGAATGTTATTCATCAATAAAAAGAAATGAGTTTTTAAGCCACAAAAACATGAAGAATCCTTAAATGTACAATTCCTTAGTGAAAGAAACCAGTCTGAAAAGGATACATACTGTATGATTCCAATTATATGACACTGTGAAAAAGACAAAACTAGGCAAACAGTTAAAAAGATCAGTGGTTCCCAGGGATTCTAGAGAGAGGGGCAAGGGATGAATAGAGTAAAGCACAAGTGATTTTTTAGAACAGTGAAAATATGTACGACACTATAATGATGGATACATGAGAAGATGCATTTGTCAAAGCACATGGAGTTTTAAAGCACAAAAAATGAACCCTATATTATGCAAATTTAAAAAATCATTTAGGAATTGGGGGGAATCTGAGGAAGAAATGCAGACTGTGACAAGAGAATCTAGTTATATTACAAATACATGAAAAAACTCATTGAAGGGATGGGGAAAAAGTGATAGCCTAAGCAATTTTAAAATGAGTGGAGTCTGCAAGTCCAAAAGCAAAAAGTAACTGCTTATAAGCACTGTACTCAAAGTTGGTTCCCATGGGGTTATGGATTAATAACTCTGATACTGGTATACGTGTATACGGGAATGGAACAACTAAGTAACAATGAAGAAGGATGGTGGAAGCCAAGTTTCCACTGTTAGATTAAGAATTTACAGATACACAATGGGAAGAGGCTAGTACAATCCACGTGGTAATTCATTTCAGTTACAGACATCACTAAGAAATTATGTTTAGATAGATGATTACATATAGAAATATTTATGAAAAGGCATATATACACAGGTAAGTATATGCACATACACTCCCTTGCTCCATCAGGTAAAAGGGCATAAAAGAAAAGACACCCCAACAATACTGAGCACACCTAGCACACAGGTCTTGGTTTCTAATACCTTCTCCGTGGTATCCACATTGATGGGGGTATGTCAAAGGGGCACAGGAGCCCACTGAAAGATCTCCCAATGGCCAAAGCTGGAACAATTTGAGCAAAAAAATAAGGAATATTGGATTATAACCCAGAATATAAAATAAATAATATCCCAAGTCCATACTGATATAAATGATTCAATAAATGAATAAATGAGAAAGAAGAGACAAATCTCCCATCAGAAAAACTTTAATTTATATAGATACTCCATCCTCAAGTATGGAGAGCATAATTCCCTACTTCTTAAGCATGGGCAGCCAGGTGATCAAGGTTAATCTCAAAAGTGATGTCATTGGGCGCCTGGGTGGCTCAGCTGGTTAAGCATCCGACTCTTGATTTCAGCTCAGGTCGTGATCTCAGGGTTGTGAGATGGAACCCAGCATCGGGCTCTGCACTCAGCAAGGAGGCTGCTTGTCCCTCTCCCTCCCCGCTTGCACATGCTTTCATTCACTCTCTCTCAAATAAATAAATAAAATCTTTCTTTAAAAAAAGTGATGCCATTAATTTCACATACCACTGATATGATATGATGAGAATAGCAATGCACCTGTGGGATCCTACTGCCTCAACCCAGAACTCCAGTCTAATAGTAAGAAAAACATGAGACAGGGGTGCCTGGATGGCTCAGTCATTAAGCGTCTGCCTTCAGCTCAGGTCATGATCCCAGGGTCCTGGGATCGAGCCCAGCGTTGGGCTCCCTGCTCAGCAGGAAGCCTGCTTTTCCCTCTCCCACTCCCCCTGCTTGTGTTCCCTCTCTCACTGTCTCTGTCTCTGTCAAATAAATAAATAAATTCTTTAAAAAAAAAAAGAAAGAAAGAAAAACATGAGACAAAATCCAATAAAGGAGCATCCTACAACATGCCTGACCCACATTCCTCAAGACTGTCAAGATCATGAAAAACAAGGAAAGCCTGAGAAACTGTCACAACCAAGAGTAAACTAGAGAGACGTAACAACTAAATGTAATGTTATGTCCTGCATGAGATCCTGGACAACAGGACATCACATAAAAATTAAGGAAAACTGAATAAACTATGGAGTTTAGTTAATAATAATGTATCACTACTGATTCATTTGTTGTAACAAGTGGGCCAAAATAATGTAAGGCGTTAATAAAGGAAACTGGGTATGGGGTATATGGAAACTGTGTACTATCTTGTCAAGTTTTCTATAAATCTAATACTGTGGTTTTTTTTTTTAATAAAAACTACTTTTTTAAAATGGTCATTTAATTCAAAATGATGAACTGGTGCTATCTGGGGGTTTCTTTGTAATTATGAGGCTGGGAGAAGAAATGCTGGTGGCGACTACAAAATGACAAATTCCAGCCATCTCAGAGAGGAGATGAGTTGCTCCATGAATTATCACATGTCCCTACTAACAACAGTTAATAAATGGCTAACAAAATTCTCAGGTGTCTAAGACCCTTTGATACTTTTTAAGGTTGGGGTTCTTAAACTTGATACAGGTCCATGAACACAATTTAGAGTGTCAGGAAATTAGAATGGAGAAGAAAATCCCATCTTAATTTTCACCACCCTAATTGACCTTCAGCATTTCCCTTCAACTAAGAATACAGTCAACAAACCAAGGTAGTATTTAGCAATACCTATGACTAACAGAAATCACAGATATTTTTATAGTCCATCATAGTTTGGGATAATCACTAAATATTGTTTATCTTCATTCTTATTCAATAAATTACAATGGTTATCAGGCCCACTGCTAAATCTTGATATTTATTGCATTAGTTTAGAAACATACATATTACTTTATCAAGACTTTGATTTATTAATATTTCAATAACTATAACTCAATAAAACTTCTCTTTGTAATCTTAATATTTTATTAAACTTAAAAGTATTTTTCTGAGAAGGACCACATAGACTTCACAAGATTGCCAGTGGGATCCATGATACAGAAAAAGGTAAAGAATTCCACTAACAGAGCCTAAAATTGCAATAAAGCCATCCACAGGCTTTCAGTGTGTCTAAACATTGATATGAATAGAGCCCTATATTTTACAGCTGTCACCTCCCCAAGCATCTAATAATTTGGCTATAATTTTCATATTTATAAGTTCTAATATATTGTTTTAAAAACTCACTGTTTACATGTTTTAATTATGAATTTCACACAAGAAAATCCTTGCCAATACCAAAAGACGTTAAGTCTAATAATCTATACAAGTATCTGCTTACAACAAATGGCAATGAAACAAAACAAGACCCAACAAAAAAAAAAAAGAAAGAAAGAAAAAACCTGAAAGAACAACAAAACCAAGAAACTAATTCTCAGTGACAGTCCCATCTTTCATCTTAAGCCATGCCTTGAACTCTACCTTATTTAATTATTAAATCAGGAGCTGCTCAGCAAGATCTGTCTAGTTTTGATGATTCTTAAATTCAATCCTGCTGACAGACTCTGTCCATTTTTCTCTATATTTACTGTTACCTAATGACAAGGTCTGAATGCTAATTTTTAACTTCAAATTTCATTAAAAATAGAATGAAGTTACTTTGACAATGACCACTTGGCTCCAAAGCACCACTTTTCTTTACATCCCAAATGTATAAAAATTTAAAATTCCACTGTGAAAGATCTTGCTCTTATATTATTTAATTAATAAAATATAACTCTGTAAGTCAACATTTTAGGCAATCAAGTTTCAACTTTAAAATTATTATGTTTAATTCATGTTTGTAAAAATTTAGGATGTTGAGATGGCAAAAATGTATTTCAGATATAAATTTCATGTTTGTTCATGGATGTTGGATACATCATTATATTTATTATCCAGAAAATAAATTCTTGAATTTTTTCTTTTACCCCAATAAACCTGATCCACCCCTAGCCTTCTGCATTGCACTTAACAGCATCATCATTTGCTGGCTGATACCTATGTCCAAGCCAGCCCCTCTCTTACCTAAACTACAATAATAGCTTCCTAATTGGTCTCCCTGCTCCCATTCTTGGCCCCTCACACTTTTTTCTCTGCCTAGGGCCAGAGAGACATGTTTAAAATATTAGTCAGATGGCATCAATTCCATGTGCTCAACCCATTAAAAAATTCAATACAAATACACTAAAAATTCACTGAATTGTACACTTTAAAATAATTTTGTAATATATAAATTATACCTCAATAAAGCTGTTTAAAAAAAAAAAGAATCAATTACAATGGTCTACACAGCTTTCTCGGATTTGTGCCCTAACTTCTTTTCCTACCACGCCCCCTTCTGCTTCCAGTGCTAAGTCTACATTGCCCCCTTGCTGTTCTCTGAACTTGCCCAATACATCCCAGTGTTAGGATCTTTGCACTGGCTGTTCCTTCTGCCTGAAATGCTGTTCCCATATTATCACATGGATTCCTCTGATACTTCCTTGGGTCCCTTTGTAAATGCCCCACCTTCAGAAAGACTTTCCGTGACTGCCTTACCTGTGGTAGCAACCTCCTCCACTCTATCCCCTCACACCAGAGTAGCTCAACCTTTTTTTTCTTTTAATTATTGCTCCCTTAATTAAGGAGGCTTTTTAGTTATTTTTTCTTTTAGTTGTTCCTTACCCTGAAATTTTAATACCCCAGACTTGCTGTATATAAACTGTGCCCACTGGAATGTCACAAACCACTATAATATCTAAAATTTCTTTTATCCCAACAACCAATGGATACCCCCTTGAGGACAAAGTCACCTCCATTTACAAGGCAGGTCTTAAACTGAATTCTTTTTCATCAGAACACTTATCACCACTGGACAGTTATACTTCTTTATTGGCTGTCACCTGCACAAAAATGTGAGCATTGTGGAGAAGGACTTTTTGGTCACCACTATGGCTCCAGTACCCAGTATAATGCCTGGCATGTTTTTATAATAGACTACATACGTCTCTTGGATTTACTATGCTTTAAATAGGGAGGAGGGGGTGACCCTCCGGGTAGAAGGCCCTGGAAACTGTTGTTGTTGAGTTGTAGGAGCTCCTTACATATTCTGGATGTCAATCCCTTACCACATATGTGATTTGCAAATACATTTGCTCTGCTTGAAAAAAGAAGAAAACAAGAGGAGGAGGAGGAGGCCACCAGCAAATGAAAATACTGGATATGAAAAAATATAGTAGCCAAATAAAAGGTGTAATAGACACAATAAGCAGAAGGAAATCTACTAAAGAATTAATTGGTGAGAGTAAGATCAGAACAGAAAACCATCCCAGGAGTAGAGAATAGGAAGGACATGCAAAGAGGTAGAAAGCATAAAATAAAACCTAAGAGGTAGGAACAACAGATCTTTTTGGAGGAACAATGGAAATAAATTTCTCTAGCACAGATTTTTTTTTTAATTATGTTCAGTTAGCCACTGTATAGTACATCGTTAGTTTCTGATGTAGTGTTCAATGATTCATTAGTTACAAGAAACACCCAGTGTGAACACAGATTTAAAGGGCTCAAATAATGCCCAAAAATCCACACCGAGGGACATCAGAGTGACATTTAACATTTATCAAAGTCAAAGATATTTGCTGATGTTCAAAACTGCTCATATCTTCTATACTTAAAAACCATTTTAGGCCATACTTCTTCTAATATTTTTCTTTTAGTGTTGTTCTATTATCTTCTGGTCAAATACTGAGTTGAGAAAATCTGAGGGAAGCTTAACATTTTCCCGTTTTAAATGACCCAAGTTTTTGATGTTTTTCCTTTATTGGGGGGGGGGGGGGGTGTTGTGGAAAGAGTTTCAATCTGGCCATTCAAAGGATTCTAAAGAGTCTCAAGGACTCCCCAGGACGTGCTCACCATACTCTAAGAACTGCTGTGGTATGAAATATCTTCAGAAAATAACCTCAAGTCTTCTGCTAAGATCCCAGGCTTCATAAAGGAGCTGGGAGAGGGGATAGAAAGATCTGGTTGTTTTTGATTGTTAATTTTATCATTAAAAAAGTTTTATTATGGGACATTTCAAACACATACAAAAATAAAAGGAATAGTATGATAAACCCACTTGTGTCCAGCACCCAAAGTCAACATCTAGCTGCTTCCTAAACAAACTTCCTAGGAATCCAATGTGTTGAAGCACCACCTGCACCTCCTCTCCCAGAGGTGACTGGTGCTGACGAGTCCTGAGCCTCTAGGAGAACCCCTGGTGTCATCCAGTTTGCTTGTAGATTTCTTCAATGCTGATTTAGGGTTCCGCTTCCTTGAACTGGTCAGTTTCAATTCACCCATTGCCTTTCCAACTCCAAAAATTTTATTACTTCCATTATGCTCTTTGTCCTTCTGGGTTTACACCTTCTTCTTTATCCCTTTACTATCATTTTTGTGGGAGGGGATGGAGGCCAACACAATCTTCAACTGGCCATCTTTAAGCAAATGTTGATTAACTTCTTGAATTGATCATTTTCTCATTTATGTCTCTCTTGATTATCATTCTTGTATGTTACATTTTCAAAGATAATATTTAAAAATGATCTATTGAGCACTTACTATGTAACTTAATTTATGTATATTAATTTATTAAAAATCTCCAACAAGGACGCATGGGTGGCTCAGTTGGTTAAGCATCTGCCTTCAGCTCAGGTTGTGATCCTGAGGTGCCGGGATGGAGCCCCGCATCGGCTCCCTGCTTCTCCCTCTACCTCTGCCCCTCCCCCCCCGCACTCTCTCTCTGTCTCTCGTGCCCTCTCTCTCTCTCTTAAATAAATAAATAAAATCTTTTAAAAAAATTTCCAACAACATCTATTACACTGTACTACTGTTATCCTATCTAACAGATGAGGAAAATTAACATGTGAAGAACTCACATGGCACTCAAGTTAGTAAGCCGGGATTTGAACCCAAAACCCTAAAGCCCAAGTTCCAAGTCACTGTGGATCCTGCTTCCCATTTCTTTAACTCTGCGAGATAGGCTGTAGAACTGGTCTAGGGGTCTCCAAGACAAGCCAGAGAAACCGACTCTTGTTCAAATTCCACAGCTTTAAATTCAAGGAAGTCCACGGCCCAGCCAGGTTGGCCTGAGTGGACTGTCAGTGGAAAATAAGAACTGTGTTCATGCCTAGGACACAAGGCTCTACCATTCTATAAGGTCAGATCATATATAGGAACAAGATTGATGAGGTGTACTTGCCTCAGATGTGAGGAGCCCTGTCCATGTACCCATGAGCCTACCTGTTTCAGCCTTATGTATTTTAGGAAGTCAGCTAACCTTCTCAAAGGCTGAAGATGCTCAATCTTCTCAGACCTATCCTCCGCAACCAGGTGTTCCCTGAGGTGGCTCTTGAGGGGAATGCTTCATCTTTCCTTAGAGAAAGTGACTGGTCTCTCTGCTGTGTACTCTGGTGACCTCCTTCTGTATCCTCTCAGGAAGGGAACTTTTGGGGCTTACCCATGTGATATCTGCGTCTGGTCCCTCAATCAAGTTGAAATGAAACAGGAGGAAGGAAGGAAGGAAGGAAAGGAGGGAGGGTCTCTAGACTGAAAGTCAGTAAAAACAACAACAACAACAACAAGAAAAAAGATTTGTAAAGGCTTCTGGGGGTTAAGAAGAGAAACAGTGGCACTGAACAATCCAGAGTGAAATCCCACAGCAGACTTCAAGAGACTGTCCATTGTTGCATATAATTCTGTATCAAGTCAGAAGGTAAAATGTTTTTTTAAAATTCTATAACACATTTATTTATGCACTGCACACATTGAGGAAGCATGGAGTCATGGAGATTAATAGGATAGTTACTAGAAACGGCAAGAAAAGGAAAAAAAAAGACTCACCGTGGACTGTGTCTGGGCCATGTATTCACCTTCCATTTTATTCAGACGCACATTTGTGTCCTCGAGCAACTCTTGAATATTTTCTGTGTGCCGCTTTTGAAGATCAAACTTTTCCTTTTCCATTTCTGCGACGGCATTGTGGAGCTACACAGTGAATTCAAGAAGTGACTCTTTCACTATTATTATAGAAGAGGCTACTTTGCAATTCAGAAAAAAATGTTTTCCTATATTTCTCTATTTATTTATTTGGTGACCTGAACAATAAAAGATATAAAACTCATAAATAAACATTCCAAGTAAAGGGATTATATAAAAGATTGTTATAAGATTTATATAAAAAGAGTATATAAAAAATTGTTAAGAAACTATTTTTTTCCAGGGTGCCTGGGTGGCTTAGTTGGTTGAACATCCAGCTCTTGATTTCGGCTCAGGTCATGATCTCGGGTTCGTGAGAGAGAGACCTGCATCGGGCTCCATGTTCAGCAGGAAGTCTGCTTGAGATTCACTCTCTCCCTCTCCCACTGCCCCTAACCCCACTCTCTCTCTCTAAAATAAACAAATCTTTAAAAAAAAAAAAAAGAAACAATTTTTCTTGACTTCCCTGAGCTGAAAATTTTAATGAATAAACAAATATTAAACGGAATTATCCACCTCAGGTAGAAACAGTAAATAAATCAGACAGAATAACACAATGCCTCGGCTGAACAACACTAGTATTTGCCTGAAATCAGGAAACAGAAGTATTTAGAATATTGTTATTGACTAGGAATATTATCTCACTGTCAGGATTTTCATCTCAGTTTGCACAAAATTTTGCACAAGAGTAGTATTAAAAATGCTTTCCCCTTCACCCTAACCCCTGACAAGTAACTATTTTTACCCATTCCATAATCTATACAAAAGTAGATTTAAAGATGGCATTTATAAATCAAATAGGGAAAGAGTTTGCTAAGTAGAAATGTATACTACATGTCCTCCTGTATACTGGTCTTTTTAAGATTATGTATCCACTGTTTAAATGTATGAAGCACCAAAATATCTATTTAACTAAGGTAAGGAAAACATGGTTCAGTGGATAGCTTCCAAAGGGAATTAAAAATCTGCTCCCAGCCTGGGGACATTCCTTCACTTATCTTAACGGGAGTGAAATTCTGAATCTAACTCCTATCCCCACACCTAACCCCAGGCTCACTCAGTTGGTGGGGAGGGAAAAAGTCCAGAAGGGTTTAAAAGATTTGATTTCCTATTCATGAATAGGAGAGACAAGGATACAACACATGCATAGAGATTCTGATTTGACTAGGAAGGTACTGAACTAACAGGGAAAACCCTGAGACATGGTGGGAACTCGAGGCAGAATGCGGGCAGTAGTTGTGCTCATTATTGGCAAGGGCCCCAAGAACTTTTCTCATTTCTAGCTGAACAGCAAAAGTGGGTATGGCCCAGTATTAGCTACACAAAAGAAGACCCTTGGGTTTCACAAATTTCACATATGCAGTTTGGGCTATTTTTGAGTGGTACCCAAAATCCCTGACATGTTGGGTTTATATTTTTGCCAAAGTCTGTTTCAAACTGGTGTTACATCTGATATTCAGAAGTCAGTCACTTAATTGGCCCAAGAATGTGGCCAAGCCCACAGCATCTAAATTTCAGTGCTGTCGACTGACCTATGTAGTAACTCTGACAAAGTGATCGAAAGGTCACTTAGAATTTTGTGGTTTTACTCATGTTGTAGTGGTTTCTTTATGTTTGTGGTCTCCCAGAGGTCCTAGGACATATGCCTACCGAATGCTGCAAATCTACTCCATCTAGTAGTCCATTAGTGCATTGTGGTTTCTTGGGTGCATCCCACAATTGATTTACAAGGGGACTGTGCCTGTTGAAGCTGGAGGATGTCTGTAAGTCAGCCCGAGTTATCTCATCCAGGGAACTCAGAGTTAAGACTGCAAGGGTAAACATGATCCTGGCAGAAACACGTATGCTCTAATTTGGCAGACACGTCTGAGGATCAAGCAGGTATATGTAGTCTAATAATCTGACCGGAGATGACTAATACTCAAGTATTCATCCGGAAATTTTATTAGTATCTACCACGTACCGGGCACAACACATCACTGAGAGCTTTCCCAGACGTAGCAATGAATTGCGCTCCAGGTCACTTGGTCTGGGAGGCTTTAAAGGGCAAACATTCCCCTGAGGGATAGGCTGTTTTAGCAGCAGGTATTATTTGTCATGCTCTGAAGTAGAGACCTTGCTGAGATTTATTAAGCCATCGGGATGCCACCACGGCCCTGATAATGAGGAGATCTACCCATTTTTTTAGCCAGGGTTTGGCAATGGGTACGGGGGATGCAGAAGACCTTCCCAGCATCCTACATAAGGGTCTTACGCCTGGACATTTGACCATGTAGTTGCCTCATGCAGGAAGGGACGCAGAGAAACCAGGAATCTGTCTAAATAGATGGAGAAGTACTGGAAAAGCCCACAGGTGAGTGGTGCAGCCACTCTGGAAAACAGGCAGTTCCTTGAAATGTTAAACACAGAATCACCATATAACCCAGAGATTTCACTCCTAAGGGTACACCTGTGAAATAACAGAAAATATTGTTCCTGGAACAGAGCTAAAATCCCTGTAATGTCCTAAGTGATAAGAGCACTACAAGCATCTTTTATTCTAATATTTGGTCTTTGACCCTGGTTCCGGGCCTAGAGCTCCTAAATCCCTTAGAATTTCCTGGGTGATAGGAGTGTGTGTTGTTCTAATGAGGCGACTTTGGATGGGCTCTTGGATAGCTTCAGGATGGGGGCTGGTGACCTAGATGGTCAAGCCACACGATTAGAAGCTTATAACTTTCAGCCCCATTTCCCCATCCTCTAGGAAGGGGAGAGTGGCTAAAGATTAAGTTTACCATTGCTCCTACCTGTGTAATAAGGCCTACCCAAAAGTTTGGGGCTTGAAGAGATTCTGGGTTGGTGAATACATGGAGGTACTCAGGGAGTGATGTGCCAGGAGAGAGTGAGGAAACTCTGTGCCCCTTCCCACATACCTAGCCCAGTGTAATTTTTCGTCTGGTTATTTATCAGCATCTACTATTACACCCTTTATAATAAAACAGTAAATGCAAGTAATGTTTCCCTAAGTTCTGTGAGCTATTCCAGCAAATCACAGAGCCCAAGAAGGGTTTCACGTTATTCCTATTTATAGCGGCTTGGTAAGAAGTACAGGTAACAACCTGGGACTTCTGATTGACATCTGAAGTGGGGGCAGTCTGGTGGGATTTAGCCCTTACCTTGTAGGATCTGACACTAACTCTAGGCAAATAGTGTCAGATTTAGTTGAGTTATAGGACATCCAGTTGGCGTCCAAGAAAATTGCCTGATGTGTAGAAAACCCACATATCTGGAGTCAGAAGTATTACGAGTGTATGAGTGAAGGAAAACATAGACAGTGTTTTTCCCCATACAATAGCCAAGAGAAAAGAAAACATATGGCCACACAAAAACTCATACACAAATTTTCACAGCAGCATTGTCATGATATCCAAATAATGGAATCAATTCAAATGCCCATCAACTGATGAATGGATAAACAAAATGTGGCATGTCCATTCAATGGCTTATTCAGCTTTAATGCTGACTGAACTCCTGGTTTATGCCACAACATGATGAAACTTAAAAACATGGTAAGTGAGAGAAGTCAGTCACAAAATGCCACGTAGTTGTGTGATTCTACAGGCAAAACTCTAGAGACAGAAAGTGGATTAGTGGTTGTAAGAGGCTGGAGGAAAGGGAAACAGGAAGTGACTGCCCATGGGTTTCTCTCTGGGATGACAGAAATGTCCTAGAAATTAGATAGTGACGATGGTCACACAATTTTGTAAATATAATGAAAACCACTGAACTGTACACACACTTTTTTTTTCTTTTTTTCTTTTAAAGATTTTATTTATTTGACAGAGAGAGATAGCGAGAGCAGGAACACAAGCAGGGGGAGTGGAAGAGGGAGAAGCAGGCCTCCTGCCGAGCAGGGAGCCCGATGCGGGACTCAATCCCGGGACCCCGGGATCATGACCTGAGCCGAAGGCAGACCCTTAACGACTGAGCCACCCAGGCGCCCCTGAACTGTACACACAGTTTAAAAGGATGAGCTTTGGGGCGCCTGGGTGGCTCAGTCGTTAAGCGTCTGCCTTCGGCTCAGGTCATGATCCCAGGATCCTGGGACTGAGCCCCGCAATGGGCTCCCTGCTTGGTGGAGAGCCTGCTTCTCCCTGGCCCACTCCCCCTGCTTGTGTTCCCTCTTTTGCTATCTCTCTCTATCAAATAAATAAAAACAAATAAATAAATAAATAAAAGGATGAACTTTATGTAGTGTGTGAATCATACTCCATGTTTTTAAAGGCCCACAGATTAGAAATAGCATGGTAGAGTCAAATAACTGGGAAAGTTCTGTGAAGCCAGTTCAAAAGTACAAGAAGTGTAGGGTTGTGACAGAAGGTGAGGCTTGTGAGATCCAGAGTTATCAGTCATGAAGAGCCCTGTCAATTTCCTACTGGGAAGGCACTGGAGTGCTTTACACATGGTGATGAGGGAAACCAGATGTGTGTTAGAAAGACCATCGGTGTGGTGTATTGTGGGGCGTGGACTAAAGAGGGGCAGAGTTACAGCAAACCTAGGAAGGGGCGATGGTCTCTGGAACTAGGGAGGGGACAGCGGTGAATAACAAAACAAGCAGAGTGAACAAAACAAGTAGAACTTGGCAAGTGACTGGATATGAGAGATGAGGCAAAAAGAAAAGCCTAAGCAGCTGGGCAGACAGCAATGCCACAGGGAACAGGGAATAAGGGAAAACCCCTAGGAGGAGACTGGTTTAGCAACAAAGGAAGAAGATGGGGTTTGGTGAGAACAATGGGATTTAGATCAAGGAGAGACCTTAAGTAGGTAGTTGTATAGCGGACTTGGAATGAGAGATGTTGGATGGAGATTTCTATGAGGGACACTATGGAGTACATGTACACATAGGCAGGCACACACACACCATACATACCCACGTGCATGCACATACATGCACACACGTGCACACTCACACCACCTGTCCATATAGATGCTTAATAACTTTCTAATGAATGACTGCATACATTACAAAGTAATTTAGTATCAAAAAATTATCATCTGCTTATTAATTTTTGGTACCTATCTTGCTTGCACCAGGTTTTCACCTCAGATTTACATGCAATTGTACTTCACAAAAAAGAACTTCAATCATATTTGCAGTGCATTCATATCCACTAATTACTGTGCAGCTGTAAGAAAGATTTGTTCACCCAACTGAAGGAATAAAATGTACCCTCGTACATAGGAGAAGGCAGAAGACTTTTCTCTTCCAAGAAGACTTGGCAATTTAAACTGAAAAATAAGGAACTAGGGAATCCGACAAAGGGAGGAAGGGGACCGGCTATGTATGCAGTGTACCTGCAACAAACACAAAAATATGCCAAATTTATAGAAAAGATAAAACCAAAATGTGAGAAAGAGGGAAAAAAACACATAAATTGACAAAATAAAACCAGAAAAGAGCTAATTCTCCACATCCTGATATATCTGCAGTGCACTTCCCAGACTCGTCCTAAAGCTGCCGTCACCAGGACATATTACAGACCCACAGTGTCTACTTGGAAAGACATTTATAACTTTCAGTAAAATATGCTGAACGCAGACTATAATTGAGAGAATATGAGTTAACAATATCTTTACGACAGAATACCTCAAAAGAAGTGACATACTTTATTTTAAACACATACTGTGATTTGAAATAATGGCTTAAGGGCTTAAGTGAAGTACTATACAACTATGTGAGATTTGTTCATAAGAAATATTTTTATTACATTGCTCTTGGCACTGCTAATTCATATGAAAATATTTTTCTTAATTAAATTAAATGATCCTCCAAGAATAACCCATCCACTACTGATTTTGTTTACATCAAAAACAAGTTTATACTATAATTATTGTGTTATCTGAAATTTCAGAAAAGAAATGATCAATGGCCTAAATCCAAAATTAAAATAAGGTAAAATCGGGGCACCTGGGTGGCTCAGTTGGTTAAGTGACTGCCTTCGGCTCAGGTCATGATCCTGGAGTCCCGGGATCGAGTCCCGCATCGGGCTCCCTGCTTGGCGGGGAGTCTGCTTCTCCCTCTGACCCTCCCCCCTCTCATGTGCTCTCTCTCTCTCTCTCTCATTCTCTCTCTTTCTTTTTTTTTTTTAAAGATTTTATTTATTTATTTGAGATAGAGAGAATGAGAGACAGAGAGCATGAGAGGGAGGAGGGTCAGAGGGAGAAGCAGACTCCCCGCCGAGCAGGGAGCCCGACGCGGGACTCGATCCCGGGACTCCAGGATCATGACCTGAGCCGAAGGCAGTCGCTTAACCAACTGAGCCACCCAGGCGCCCTCATTCTCTCTCTTTCAAATAAATAAATAAAATCTTTAAAAAAAATAATAAAAATAAAATAAGGTAAAATCTCCAAAACTTATCCTACTACCTTTTCCCTGCTAATTTTTCTTAAAAGCTATAGACTATGACAAAAAATTTAGAATATGAAATTCAAGAATTAGTCAAAAGTTTTCTAAGTGAAAACTACTTTATAAACCATTAGACTTCTAGAAGAAAATATACCAAAACATGAACAATATCTAGACAGTTGGTCTTCAACTTTATTTTATTTTTTTTCATACTTTTCTGTATATTCTGTGAGCATCCATTATTTTTATAATAAAATATTTTATTCTGAAGCATAAACCTTTGTATTTTCCATCACAATTTTATGACGCTTACCTTTTTTTCCCAATCATTATTCAGAGATTCTGTACTCTGTTCACATATCTTTTTTAGCTCTGTAATCTGGTTTTCTTTGGTCTCTCTGATAACTTGACAGTCACGAATAAGGGCCTGAACTGTCAAAAATGATGAAAACATAGTTAAGCCAATTCTAGCTACCTCATAAGAGTCTGATGACAAAAAATATGGTTCACCAGTTAACAGATAGTTCCATTTTTCTGCAAGTCTTCTCAATTGTCTAAAGTATCTCTTATTCCTTCCTTTCTCCATTTCTGGTTGAATCCATTATTACTCACTCTCTAGACAATTTTAACAGTGTGCTGGCCTTCGTATCATTCCCTTCCAGTGGGCCCTCCACTGCTTTGAGAGGCCTTTCTACAGTGAAAATCCAGCCCTGTTACTCCCAGACTTGAAATCTTTCTGCAGCTTCCCTCACCTAAAAGGTAAAAGCCAAAAATCTCTAATATGGAAAACAACTCATCATGATCTGACTGCTTCCTGGCCGTATCTCTCACCACTTCCATATTTTTAACCTTGTACTGTAAACACACAAACCTACCTGCAGCTTCCTGAGGCCATATTCTTTCATCTATTCACGGCCTAACTGATCATTTATTATGTGAAATGCCCGTCCCTCCCTTGTTGAAAAACTGCTACTTATCCTTGGTCTCAATTTGAGTATCACCTTCTTTATGACCCATTCACCAACCAGATTTCTCCCCTTGGAGGGGCAGAAAGCAACTCCTCCTCATTCCCAGGGAACCTCATCTATTTCTCCAATAAATCACTTATTACTTTATATGTTATAATGGCTTACTTGCCTATCTCCTGAGGAGAAAGATATTTCAACTTTTTATCTACAGGGCATAACAAACACTGCCACACAGGCAAGGACTCAAAAAGATGTGTCCTGGATACACAGATGGAGGAACTCATCATTCCAATATATCATTACTCCTAGATACGTTAAAATCATTGCCAAGGTTTATGTTACTGAAACAAAATAGACTTTAAATATATAAAACATTTCCCTTATAAATCATTTAAATTTCTATCTTCTTTTTTTAAAGAACTGTCGCTGATTTAAGTGAAAATTTGTTTAATATATCATGTAAAATAAATTCTGGAGGGTAAAATAAATTCAGTTGTACGTTTGCTTGAATGTACTATTTTTCCTAGCTTACTGAATATGTTCTTCACTTTCTTTAAGATTGCAAAATTTTCATAAACATTTACATAGAAACTTCTTTCACTCATGTATCTCAGCTATGCAACACAGGAGGGGAAAAGGCGAAGAATTCAAGTTAACCTAATATTAGTTTTTAGCATCTACAACATTTTACTTCACAATCCCAAAATTAAAACTAAGATCTGTTTGCAATTCAAAAAGCCTTAGGAAATACTATTTTTAAACCTTAGGCATGTTTAAATTGCCTGGTTTGAATCAGGGTAAGAAACGAAAACCTAGAAAAAAATTTTAAATATTTTTGTAGCCACTGATATTTGGCAAAAGAACGTGAACAAATTTCTAATTACTTTCACCAACATTTAAGGCTGGAAATAAACCTAAAAATATCTATTTCATTAGTTAACTTATATACGTAATTGCCACCCTAAATTTCAAGGGCATTACCGTTCTCTCAGATACATTCAGGCTTGGCGGTTTGGGAGAGAGCCAGTAAGTTCCATATGGAAACCCTAAACAGAAAGCTCTTCCATCGCTTATATCTTACCATTCACCAAATCCTCCAAAATATCTTTTTCCCTTCCACTCTCACTAGCCTCCTCGCCCCTGCCATCATTCAGGTATTCTGGGTCCTTATCACCTCACATGCAAAGTTACCAAAGCATGGAAGCAGAACATCCTTGAGTTGGAAGGGACTTTATATATTATTTATTCCAACCTCACCATTTTATAATGAGTAAGCCATAGCCCAGAAACTTCCTGATGTCATATAGCAGACATTGAACACCAGGGCTGGGATTAGAGCCCATGTTTCTAAGTGGAATGCACTCTTGCTCTCTCTCACTTTCTCTCACTCGTCCTCACTCTCTCTCTCTCTCCTGCTGCCTCTTTTATAACAGACTAGAAACCAGCCTCACTTTGTTTGGCACACCCACCGTTTCCAGGCTACTTCTCCTAAAACATAAGGTCCTAAAGCTCACCTCTCAAAAATCTTCTCTGATTCTCCAGCATCAACAGGATAAACTTGAAACTTCTAAGTCTGAAATTCAAGGTCATGCTTAAGTCAGGACAAGTCCTGTGTCTAGTCCTTTGCAATCCTTCTCCTAATGCACGGGACCATCCCCTCCAGCCCACGGTTCTGCAGCATCCTTCCTACACCTGACGACACAGCATTCCTATCCCTGTACCTGGAACTCTTCTCTCGAACGAATCAAATCTTACAAAACTTTTAAAGTTCCTTTCTCCAAAACATATTTTCATCAACACTCACTCTCTCTGCCTACCTGTTGCATTTCAGTGTTTAACCTACAGTCATAGTCAATTTTTACACTTGATTACATGCTTTCTTTTCCTTCGTAATGGAAGTGGGAATGGGGAATACTTTTTAAATGTTTGTTCTGTCAGTCACGATACCAGCATATACCACAAGGCTTAAAGTAAATACTTAATGCAATGAATTTTATTAGACCACGAGGAGTAATTTCCCTAGACTTCCCTGTGAAAGCCAGTAAGCTCTAATCTATAACCCACCCAGTGCAGCTCCAGTCCAATAAGGAGAGACAATTAGGAAGAGGGAGGAACAGTGACAGACTCCTTAACCAAACCAACCATCACTGCCGCCACCATCACCCATACATACACATACCTACACACACATACATACATACACACCACATCCCCCCCCGACACACCCCCCACACACACCACACCCCATACACACACCATACACACACATACACAAACCACACACACCATACATACACACCATACACACACACCACATACCCCATACACACACATACACACAAACACACCATACGCACCCAAATATACACACACCACACACCCTATACGTACACATACGTACACACACACCACATACCCCCCACACACACCACCTACACATACACACCATACACACACACATACACCACATACCCCATACACACACCCCATGCCCCCCCACACACGCATACCACATACCCCAAACCCACACACACACACCATACACACGTATCACACCACACACTTCATACACACACAGAGTTTTTTCTCAGTTGT
This sequence comes from Neomonachus schauinslandi, assembly GCF_002201575.2. Taxonomy (NCBI): domain Eukaryota; kingdom Metazoa; phylum Chordata; class Mammalia; order Carnivora; family Phocidae; genus Neomonachus; species Neomonachus schauinslandi. The sequence continues at coordinate 47,464,919 of NC_058417.1, read as the reverse complement.
ATGAAAGCCCACATAAACATCCCCATGTCATGTTAAAAGGCCAAAAATAAAATTTTACTTGATACAGCCACTAAAATAAAATGGAAATGTTTTTAAAAAATTAATGTAACCATACAACATCACCTTTTTTTTCAAGTTTTCTAATAGTCTCCTCCATCTCATTTTGTTTCTTTTTGTATAAAGTTTTCAATTCTTCTATTTCATTATTCTTTCTTTCTAAAATCTGCAAATGAATTTAAAATGTTTTAGTAAACTATTTTTTATACATAGAACACATAACTTTTTAAAATAAGCACAATATTTTTTGCAAATCTCTCAGCTAATCCCATAAATGGTTTCCCAAAAAAAGATGTAAAAATTGTATTTTAGTGCACTGAGAAAATATCAAATATACTAGAATAATTGATTACTGAAAGAAATGTTATCAGCTTCCAATTTTCATATATTAAGTTTTGAGAATATAAATAATAAATTAGGTGATTCTCTAAAATACAATTCAGAGATTAAAGGGTCATAAAGTAGCAGAGAGAAGCCATCAGAAAATCGGCATGTTGGTGCAACACAATCCACCCCCCGCTGCACAGGGACAGAACAACTTCAGATGAGTGGTCCCTGGATCCTCCCTCCCTCTGGTGTCCTTTCTTTTTCATGCACAATAACAAGAATCCCCAGACACATGGGAAGATGAGCTGTATTAGGTTTCTTTTATATCTAGTTCTGCTATTATGAATCAAAAAAATCAGTTCAAAATAAGTCAAAAATTGCATGAATATTTTACATCGTTAATTGTATTGTGCCAGAAGTTTTATATGAATTGTTTTATAAGATTTAATCATGATTTTATACTCCTAAATACATCTGTACACACATGCACAAAAAAAAAAGAAAAGAAGAGAAAAAGAAAACCTGAAGAAATAACCAAAATGTAGTAGCTAGCAAGTAGGACCAAAAATGTGCTAACAAAGGGGAAAAAAGAAAACCAAACAGAGGCAGGAGTATGAATATCCACTTTTCTTATGGTTGGAGTATATTTCCTATACACCCAAATTCAGCTTAAAAAAAAAAAAAATGGCAGGGGGCATTATTCACCACTGTCTAACCAACTTTTTCTTAGTGTTTTTATTACCAGCATTTTACTTTACCTTTCATGGTTTTAGTTCCACCTCTAAGAATGATTGGTAAATAAGAAAAGGAGCTAGTTTGATCCCAATGTTCATAAAGAAGCAAAAAAGGAAAAGAATGTATGCAAAAAGGTAAAACACTCTAATTTTGTTCCTTCCCAATTCCTGACACTTAGAAAATGCCATCTAAGCAACAAACTGATGAATATACTTTCCAAATCTGGCATAAGATCAAGGATTTTATTTATATTTTACCTGGCGTTTCAAACTAGTTGCATTGCTTTCTTTTTTCATGAAGAGTTTATTTTAAAAGAGAAATTCCTGGAAAGAATTTTATTATTAAATGTTTTTCTTAGAATAGATTTTTGTAATGGACATACCGAGAAGCCTATTTCAAACTCTATTACCGTGATTTTTCCAAATATATTTTTATACTTACTTATCTTATACATCAATAGATTCTATTTCATTTGGATAGATATATTAAAATTATATTACTAAATCTCTAACATATTTGTGATAGAGAGCTGTTTTTATCTAACCAATTTAAGCTAAGATAAAATTCTAGTAAGAGCAGAAAGTAATACTGGCCTTTAAATGTGAATAGGAAAGAAGAAAGAAAAAGGAAAAGGATTCAATATTTTTTCTCTTTCTAATTTTCAATCAGTGGTTTCCTTCTTGTTGCTTTTAAAGAAAATGAGCCAAATAGGCACCTGAATAAATATTAATATATTTTTAGCTTTTAAGAGAGCTTGGGTATGTGATGTGTGGCCTCAAGTCCCTGCCACCATCTCCGTCACTCAGTTTTGGGAGGCTTTGCTGTGAAACAGAAAATGCCAAGTTTCTATTTGGATTAACCTTCATGTATTAAAATATATAAAAATACCACTCAGTTTTTTAAATCAATACTAAAATATACTAATCATTCAAATTCCATGTGGGATAACAATAAATTAATTATTGGTGCTGTGCCCATTAAGAAGAAAAATAAGTTTTCTTTAAAAAAGCAAACTGAGAAAATAAATAAATAAATAAATAAAAATAAAAAAGCAAACTGAGGGCGCCTGGGTGGCTCAGTTGGTTAAGCGACTGCCTTCGGCTCAGGTCATGATCCCAGAGTCCTGGGATCGAGTCCCACATCGGGCTCCCGGCTCGGCGGAGAGCCTGCTTCTCCCTCTGACCCTATCCCCTCTCATGCTGTTTCTCTCTCTCTCTCTCAAGTAAATAAATAAATAAAATCTTTAAAAAAAAAAAAAGCAAACTGAAACATTAAAAGGCATAAATCCAATGAGCTAGTGAACAAAGAAGCCTATATTCCATGCTACCATCACAATGCACGCAGTCTATACCAAACAGAACTAAATCCAAAAGTTCTTTTTCCAATTAAAAAGAAAATTTTAATTTCCAGAAACCCAAAAGAATATCAGACTATCAGACTAAAAGAAATGCTAGTGTTTACAGCTGATCTCTTCAGCTTTTACGAAAGGTAATGATAGAATGCAGATTACGGACTATAAGAAGGCCAGCCTTCAAACAACAGAGGAAGAACTAAAAGGCAATTGAAACCATAAGGATATTTACATAGACACATTTGTTTCGAAGATGAAGTTTAAAGATCAACTTTGGCCAAATTATTAATTTAGCAAATTCCATTTAAAGCACAGACTGTTATAAGTACGTAAATAAGTGGATGGTGGGATGAGGGTTACAAGACCTAGAATATTCCGGCAGATACCCTACCTTCTGAACGTCGGCATCATGTTTCTGCTGCAGTTTAAGCTTTTCCTCATGACATTTAGCTTCCAGCATTTTTGTTTTTATGTCCAACTTCAAGAAAAACATTTTAAAGGTGTTATTAACATACTTTTCCCTTTGGCAAAAGCACACAAATTAAAATAATTCCCGATGTGACAATATCATTTTCCACTTTTTTCTTATGGCCACTGGTCTAGCAATCACATCATCTTACCAAAACTTTGGTTACATTCTTTGATTACCTCCAAGCTAACTTTCAAATAAATTTCACTGGACAGGCAAAACAGAGACTACTAAATACAGATTCAGCAGTTATCCCCACCCCACTCCACCCTCAAAAGAAGTCCTCTTAAATTTATATTTTGCTATAAATCCAATAGTAGTTTAGCCTTTGTCTACTATTTCTGAGCCTCTATGCAACCTTTTTACTTTTTTCTTTTCTCGTATCTACATGCTCATTAAAACTACTCTTATTTACCTACATACTTAAATATGACAATTTGAGAGTGGATGTCCACAATTATGGCATATTACTGATAATCACACATTTCTCTTAACAGATTTTCCAGTTCTGTCTCCTGGAATCATAGACCCTGACTACTTCAAGGAAGTAACTTAATCTCCTTTCGAGCATTCATTAACAACTCCTATCCTTATCAAACCAACACCTACTGTACCAGTGCTCTGAGCGAAGCCAGCCAAAATGTAACCAATCCTTATTGATAATAATGGGCACATCTCAGAATTAAAAGAATAGTGACAGGTTTTAAAATGAACAACATGAAATTGATTATCTCAAATGTGAAAGTGTTTGACCACCTGATTCCTTACCCTTTGAAAGAGTATATACATTGGAGTCTGACAGACCTCATTTCTATTTCAAATTCTAATCCCACTACATTAACTGTTGTGACTTTGGGCATGTCACCATTTTGAGATTTTATTTCCTCTCCTGCTAGTTAAGATTAATTACCCTTACCTCAACGAGCTGTGAAGCTTATTTTCAATGATATCACTTAAGTAACTATACTCAGGACAATGCTTGGCACAAAGTAGGTACTCAAAAAAATTAGTCTACAACCTTCAGGAAAATTTTCTTTTAAAATATTACAGGGACGCCTGGGTGGCTCAGTCAGTTAAGAGTCTGCCTTCAGCTCAGGTCATGATCCCAGGGTCCTGGGATCGAGTCCCGCATCGGGCTCCCTGCTCTGCGGGGAGCCTGCTTCTCCCTCTGCCTCTGCCTCTCTCTCTGTCTCTCATGAATAAATGAATAAAATCTTTAAAAAAATAAAAAATAAATAAAATAAAATATTACAAATGTACTGTCAAAATACTCTCTTGAAAATTTCTGAAATACACTTTATATTTTTCAATTGCTGTTTCAAAAAAGTAATGAAGCTGAACTTAAGATAAACAGGCATTATCAAATCAACATAGTAAAATGAAATTTAAAACTTTCACAAACCAAAGTTAACACAATCTCATGATTTTTTAAACACTGAGTGGTGGAGAGGAAAGCAGTCATCCATTTACTACACACAAGGAAAAAATTGTGAATGTTTCCATTCTTTTGCCTCTAACTCCCTTTGTTACTTCTTCCTCATTTTAGCAGAAAGGGGGCTGGGTGGTCTAAGTCCATGTGAAGATCCTCAACAGAAGCATTTTAGGAGTCTATTAAAAAGTAATCAAACTCAAAAAAGCAATATAAGCAGGCTGGGCAGACATGGGAGACACAGTTCATTGCCGTATCTTTCCCTAACACTTTCGAGAGAATTTGTCATACCCTCGGCTTCTGAGGGCCAGCCCTAAATGCCATGGATCTATGTTGCCATAACCCAACCCACCTCCTCCCATCTGTTCCACTTCAATCTTGGTTGACCAGATAAGGAATAAACACCTGACACATGCTTAACCAATCCATTAGTTAGAGAATAATCATTCCGATGCTCTCTCTCAAGAATCTGAACTAGGACAGCAAGTTAGTGACTTTGAGGAACAAACAAGTCCTAGAGGGGCAGCAATCAAAAGAAAGCAGATGAATCCATTATACAGAAGAGAGCAAAGCACATACACCAACATAACAAAGACCAGACACCATACAGCGTCTGAAATTTGAAGTAAGCAAACTCAGGCCCTAATAGTGTCCATGACAGTAGGAGTACTTGAATTCAAAGGTTTCCTGCATTCCTTTTTATTTCAGGGAAACTTGATGGATCTCTGTTCTTGCAACCATACAGATATATCTAAATTTGATTTTTCTGCTATAATTTTTACTTTGGTATAATATTAAACTTAAAGAAAAGTTGCAATAATAGTACAAGGAGCTCCCATATACCCTTTACCCAGATTCGCAAACTGTTTATATTTTGCCTGATGTGCTTTATCATTTCTTACACCTGTATCTATTTATAGACATAAATAAAATTATTTTCTGAACCCTTTGTGAGAAAGCTAGAGACGTCATGCTCCTCTATCCCTAAAAAATTCAGTGTATATTTCCTTAAAACAAAGATGCTATCTCCTATAACCACAGCCATTATCAAAATCAGAAAATGTAATAGAACACAATAATATTACTTAATGCACAGTCTATAGTCAAGCTTTATCAATTATCACAATAATGCCATTAGCAAGTATTTTTTTCCCAGTCCAAGATCCAATTCAAGATCACGCATTAGCCTTAGGTATCATATCAACTGTATCTCCTAGGACAGTCTTTCTTTGTGTTTCTTGACCTTGACATTTTAGAAGAGTACAGCCAATCATTAAATGTCCCTCAATTTGGATTTGTCTAATGTTTCCTGATGACCAGACTTATTAGATTTTAGCAAGATTAACACTAATGTGATGTTGTGTCCTTTTTCATTCCATCTTATTAGGAGGGGGGTGGTTTGTCCCAATATTGCCAATGTAACATTTGATAACTTGGCTAAGAGAGAGAACACCAAGTTATCGTAAGGGTAGTATTAAAAAGAAAGTTTCTCTACTGCCATCCTAAAATAATGATAATAAAAGAGTATCTCTTTTCTAGACACTCTTACCTTGACACCACAAAATAGTTCTATATTTCTGCCTATACTTGGGGGCATGATTCATGATAAATTATCAGGATTAGGATATAGAAACAATCTTATTAGTATAGTATATAAAGACAATACAGGACACAAGATACAGATATATAGATATGCATAAATCTATGTGCATCCATATACATATACTATATGCATATGGAAAGACAGTAAACAGCCTTGCTTAATTTAACACAAAGACCGAAATTAAAAGACTAACTATAGCACTTCTAATTTGTTTGACAACCCCCCCCCCACCCCCCGCCTCCAGTAAGTCTGATTCCAAACAACATTTAAGTTTTCTTTAACTGGGCTCAGCATATACACTATCAATTTCAAACTGAAGAACCATGGAGGTCTACTTCAGGTTATAATGGAGTAACTAGTACCAAACTCACCTCCCATTGTTAACAAGCACAAAATGGGATGAAATATAGGAGGTGACCATTCCCAGGTATTAGGAAACAGGCAGTGTGATATTGTCATCCTCCTAAGCTGAGTCCCACTATCATTCTGGCTCTCTGCATGGGCACAACCACAGTCCACATAGAGCCCCAAAGCTCTACTGAACTGGGAAGGCAAAGGTCAGAGTTCAAGACAGTTGAAGAAGCTGGAATCCTAAGGAAAGGGCACTAGGGAAATGGGAAGTGCCAGCAGGAGCCCCTGCCAATCCTTGAGAATGGGCTGGGATGTGTGTGCATCTGATGCACCAGGTGCATGCACTGGGTAAATAACAAAGCCTGGCTGCTATAAGGTAGAAAATACAGTAGAAAGGACAGATTATACAGTGCTGTGAGATATTGAAGGCCCAGCCCAAGCAAACTGAAGACATCTTCCTAACAACTTGGGAATACCTGGGCATCTAGCTGAAACACCACAAAGGCCACATTTTAGGCTTATCCTAAACCTACACAATAAAAGCAAGTCTTTGTAAGATCTTCAGAAGAGACAGAGCTTGTAGATCAGATCCCACCATGTTGGAGGAGTTTGGGAAATATCTTTGGCTTTCCACATATTTTCCTTAATAGAATGTAAAGCCAAGTTTACACAGGTTAGAGGTAACTTACCAAATAACTGAACAGCCCATAAGAACAATAACAATAACAATAAAAATCACGATTCTATGGCAGAAAACCACAGAATCTAGAGGTCTCTAAAATGTATCATCCACAATGACAATGTCCTTTACACAGAAATTAATAAACATGGGAAAAAAATGTCTATAGGCAAGAACAAAAAAGTAAAAGGAGTTAATAAGGCCCAAGATGAACCTACTTGGCACATAAGACTTTAAAGCAGTTAATAGAAATACTGCAGAGAACTAAAGGAAAATGTATTAAAAAAAATAAAAATTCATTTTAATGAGAGAACAGATAAGGAATCTCAGCAGCGTAATGGAATTGTAAAAAGAAACAAGTAGAAATTCCAGAAAAGAAAATTATAACAACTGAAAGGGAAAAAAATCTCTAGATAAGCTTAGCAATACATTTGAGATGGCAGAAGAAAGTGTCTGTAAATTCGATGACACATCAATAGAAATGATCTAACCCAATGACCTGAGAGGAAAAAAAAAAGATTAAAGAATTAATGAAAACTGAACAAAACTTTAGGCAGCTGTGGAACAAAATCGAAGAGTCTAATATACCTAAAGAGGTGAGTGAGAAAAGGGAGAAAAAATATTTAAAGAAATAGTGGCAAAGAACTTCCCAAGTTTGAGAAAAAATAAATACTAACTTAGAGATCCAAGATGCTCAGTCAACTCTGAGATGTGATAAATACAAAGAAAACAACATCTAGGCGTATTACAGTCACACTGCTGAAAACCAAAGATAAAGAGAAAATTTTAAAAACAGCCAGAAGAAAAAAGACATTATCTACAGGGGAACAATAATAAGAATGACTGCTTGCTCCCCATGAGAAACAATAGAGGCCAGAGGACAAAGGAATAATATCTTAGAAGTGTGGAAAGGGAAAGAAAAAAAAATTTTTTTTTTTCAGATAAAAGAAAAACTGACAGAAGTTGTCACCAGTAGAACTCCACTACAAGAAATAATAAAAGATGTTCCTCAGGATGAAAGGAAATTATACCAGATACAAACTCAGATGCGGAACAAAGAAGAGTCCCTGAAAGAGTAAATAAGTGGGTAAATACAAAAGAGGGGTTTTCTCTTCTCCTAATCTCCTCAAAAGACAACTATTTAATGCAAAATTAACAACACTGGAAGGTGGGGCTTAATGTACTTAATGTATGTAGAACCATGTCAACAATAGCACAGAGAATCGGGGCAGGCTTAAACTGAATTATACTATTTTTAAATTATTAGATTTGTGACGTGGGAAGAAGAGTGTGGGAAAGGTCCAGTGTGAGGTGGTTCAGTCCTGACACTACATAGACTCTGACAGGGGCAGGATGCACAGTTTTAGCCCTAGAACAACCAATAAAGAAAAATATCAAAGCATATATAGCTAAGAACTCAAGAGAAAAATTTAAATGAAACAATTTTTTAAATTAATAACTGAAAATAGGACAACAAAGGAGTGGGAAAAAAGAAGGTCCCAGTGGAAACAAGTAACAAGAAAGTACACTGAAAGCCAACTGGCCATATCAATAATTACATTTAAATGAACTAACCACTCTAATAAATGACACAGAGACTGTTAGACTACATTTTTAAAGAATGACCCCATTATATGCTATCTACCACTGATCTGTTTTAAATATAAAGACATAAATAGGTTGAAAATTAAAGGGTACGAAAAGATATGCCACACAAACCAAGAAAAGGACTATGATACAAAATAGAGGGATATTTTATAGTGATAGAGGAATTCATCCTAGCAATATTAAGAAGATGTCCTGATTATGTATATATCAAATAACAAAGTTTCCATTTGTATGCAGAATAGACCAACATACTTTGTATCCAGAATATAAAAAGTATCTAGAATATAAAATATAATTGTGTCCAGAATATAAAAAGAGCTCTTACAACATAATAATAAAATGGCAAAAAACCTTATTTCTTTTCAAATGTAATAGCATGAGGAGCGGCTGGGTGGCTCAGTCAGTTGAGTATCCAACTCTTGGTTATGGCTCAGGTCGTAATCTCAGGGTTGTGAGATGGAGCCCCATGTCCAGCTCCGTGCTCAGTGGGGAGTCTGCTTAGGACCCTCTCTCCCTCTCCCTCTGCCCCTTCCCCCTGGGCTTTCTCTATCTCTCTAAAATAAATAAATCTTTTAAAAAATGTAATAGCATTAAACAAATACTTCACATAAAAAAATACATAAATGGGCCATAAGCATATGAAAAGATCATTAGCCATCAGAAAATGCAAATTAGAACCACGACGTCAAGCCAGAAAAAGCCATGGAGGAAACTTTAATGCACACTGCTAATTGGAAGAAGTCCTTCTGAAAGGCCACCTCATCTGATCTATGGCCATACCACCCTGAATGGGCTGATCTCATTTGAAAGGACAACTATCTGACATTCTGGAAAAGGTAAAATTAAAGAGATAGTAAAAAGATCAGTGGTACCAGAGGTTCAGGGGAGGGAGGGAGAGAAGAAGAGATGGAGAAGAGGAGATTTTTAGGGCATACTATTCTGTAGGATACTTTAACGGTGGATATGTGACATTATATATTTGTCAAAACCCACAGAACTATATATATAACCCAAAGAATAGATATTAAAGTAAATCATGGACTTTAGTTAATAATAATCTATCAGAACTGGTTCATCAATTCTAACTACTGTACCATACTGATGCAATATGGTAATAATAGGGGAAACTGGGTGGGAAGGGAGGTAATTTAGGAATTCCCTATACTTTCTGCTAAGTTTTTCTAACCTAAAACTGCTCTAAAAAAAATAAAGTCTATTATTATTTTTTAAACTACAATGAGATACAATTTCAATGGCTAAAATAATTCTTTTTTTAATGGTAATTGGTATCAGTTTATTTCAAGACAGTTCTCATTCTGGAATTTTAGTTCATCTAACTTTTGTTGCTTCCACATACCATACACAGATGTCTTTAAAAGTATAACTTTTTCATATTTACCCAAGCTTATAAAACAAATACATATCTTTATGTTGTTAGATTATTTATTGTTAGTTATTTCCTATAGGACTCTTAACCTGTAAAAGGGTATTGGAAATTCTTATTCAGAAAGTTTAATTAAGTTGGCATTGTATATCAACAGATCTCTTTTTTTTTAAGTTTTTATTTAAATTCTAGTTAGTTAACATACAGTGTAATATTGGTTTTAGGAGTAGAATTTAGTGATTCATCACTTACAACACCCAGTGCTCATCATAACAAGTGCTCTCCTAATCCCCATCACCAATTTAGCCCATCCCCCACCCACCTCCCCTCTAACAACCGTTTGTTCTCTGTCGTTAAGAGTTTATGGTTTGCCTCCCTTTCTTTTTTTTATCCTTCCCCTATGTTCATCTGTTCTGTTTCTTAAATTCTACATATGAGTGAAATCATATGATATTTGTTTTTCTTTGACTGACTTATTTCGCTTAGCATAATACACTCTAGCTCCATCCGTGTTGTTGAAAATGGCAAGATTTCAATCTTTGTGATGGCTGAGTAATATTCCATTGTGTGGCTTGTGGCTTTTGGCTTTTGGCTCGGGGAGGCAAAGGTGCAACTTTCTTCAGTCATCCCGAATCCGGGTTCATCCGACACCAGCCACCTCCGCCATGGCGCCTAAGTTCAACCCCAACGAGATCAAAGTCGTGTACCTGAGGTGCACTGGTGGCGAAGTTGGTGCCACGTCTGCCCTGGCCCCGAAGATCAGCCCGCTGGGTCTGTCTCCAAAAAAGGATGGTGATGACATCGCCAAAGCAACCGGTGATTGGAAGGGTCTAAGGATTACAGTGAAACTGACCATTCAGAACAGACAGGTCCAGATTGAAGTGGTAGCTTCTGCCTCTGCCCTGATTATCAAAGCCCTCAAGGAACCAGCAAGAGACAGAAAGAAGCAGAAAAACATTAAGCACAGTGGAAATACCACTTTTGATGAGATTGTCAATATTGCCCAACAGATGCGACACCGATCTTTAGCCAGAGAACTCTCTGGAACCATTAAAGAAATCCTGGGGACTGCCCAGTCTGTGGGCTGCAATGTTGATGGCCGCCACCCTCATGACATCATAGATGACATCAACAGTGGTGCAGTGGAATGCCCAGCTAGTTAACTACAAAGGAAAATGTTTCGATAAAGGATCATTTGACAAGCAAAAAAAAAAAAATTCCATTGTGTGTCTATGCGTGTGTCTGTGTATCACATCGTCTTTATCCATGCATCAGTGGATGGACAATTTCCATATTGTTGATAATGCTGCTATAAACATCAGGGTACATGTGCCCCTTCGAATCAGTATTTTTGTATCCTTTGGGTAAGTATTTGGTAGTGCAATTGCTGGGTTGTAGGATGGTTCTATTTTTACCTTTTTGAGGAACCTCCATACTGTTTTCTGGAGTGGCTGCACCAGTTTGCATTCCCACTAACAGTGTGAAAGGGTTCCATTTTCTCCGAATCCTCGACAACATCTGTTGTTTCCCGTGTTGTTAATTTTAGCCATTCTGAGAGGTGTGTGGTGGTATCTCACTGTGGTTTTGATTTGCATTCCCCTGATGATGAGTGATGTTGAGCATCTTTTCATATGTCTGTTAGCCATCTGTGTGTCTTCTTTGGAAAAATGTCTATTCATATTTTCTGCCCATGTCTTAACTGGATTATTTGTTTTTTGCTTTTTGTTTGTTTGTTTTTTGTTTTTTTGGGTTTGGGGGGGGGTGTTAGTTTTGATAAATTCTTTACATTTTGGACACTAACCCTTTATCAGATATGTCATTTGCAAATATCTTCTCCCATTCCATAGGTTACCTTTTAGTTTTGTTGGTTGTTTCCTTTGTTGTGCAGAAGCTTTTTATCTTGATGAAGTCCCAATAGTTCATTTTTGTTTTTGTTTCCCTCACCTCCAGAGACATGTCTAGTAAGAAGTTGCTATGGCCGAGGTCAAAGAGGCTGAAGCCTGGGGTGCCTGGGTGGCTGAGTCAGTTAAGTGTCCAACTCTTGATCTCAGCCCAGGCCTTGATCTCAGGGCCGTGAATTCAAGCCCCACCATGGGCTCTACGCTGGATGTAGAGCCTACTTGAAAAAAAAAAAAAGTTGATGCCTATGTTCTCCTCTAGGGTTTTGATGGTTTCCTGTCTCACATTTAGGTCTTTCATCCATTTTGAATTTATTTTTGTGTATGGTATAAGAAAGCAGTCCAGTTTCATTCTTCTGCATGTGGCTATCCAGTTTTCCCAAAACCATTTGTTGAAGAGACTTTTTCCCATTTGATATTCTTTCCTGCTTTGTCAAAGATTAGTTGGCCATATAGTTGCGGGTCTATTTCTGGGTTTTCTATTCTGTCCCACTGATCTATGTGTCTGTTTTTCTGCCAGCACCATACTGTCTTGATAACTACAGCTTTGCAATACTAATATAGCTTGAAGTCTGGAATTGTGATGCCTCCAGCTTTGCTCTTCCTTTTCAAGATCGCTTTGGCTATGCAGGGTCTTTTGTGGTTCCACACAAATTTTAGGACTGTTTGTTCTAGCTCTGTGAAAAATGCTGTTGGTGTTTTGACAGGGGTTACATTAAATGTGAAGACTGCTTTGAGTAGCATAGACATTTTAACAATATTTGTTCTTCCAATCCATGAGCATGGGGTGTTTTTCCATTTCTTTGTGTCCTCTTCAATTTCTTTCATGAGTATTCTATAGGTTTCAGAGTACAGATCTTTTGCCTCTTTGGATTTGTAATAAACCTAACTCTTCTTTAAATGTTTGGTAAAGGTGCGCCTGGGTGGCTCAGTTAAGTGTCTGCCTTCGGCTCAGGTCATGATCCCAGGGTCCTGGGACTGAGCCTCGTGTCGGGCTCCCTGCTCAGCAGGCAGTCTGCTTCTCCCTCTCCCTCTGCCCACCCTCCCCACTTGTGCTTGCGTGCTCTCTCTCTCCAATAAATTTTTTTTTAAATCTAAAAAAAAAAATGTTTGGTAGAATTCCCCCGGGAAGCCATCTGGCCTTGGACTTCTGTTTGTTGGGAGATTTTTGATTACTGATTCAATTTCTTTGCGGTTTATAGGTCTGTTCAAATTAAAATAATTTTTTAACTGACAATATAAAGTGTTGGTGAGGATATGGAACAACTTGAACTCTCATACATTGCTGATAGGAGTAGAAAATTGTACAACAACTTGGAAAGCAGTTTAGCAGTTTTATCCAAGAGAACTTAAAAACATAAGTCAACAAAAAATTTGTACATTAATTTTCATGGTAGCCTCATTCATAACAGACAAAACTGAGAACAAACCAAATGGTGATTAACAGATCAATGGATAAACAAATGATGGTATATTCATGCAACAGAACTACTGCCCAGCATCATAAGAGATGATCACACCGCATACTGCTAGCCCAAGAAAAGAGCAAAATTCAAAATCTTAAGTATGATTTCTACTGAATGTGTATTGCTTTAGCACCATCATAAAGTCAAAAAAGTGTTAAGTCAAACCACCGTAAGTCGGGGACCATCTGTAGTATCAATTTCAGTAGCAGCAGCAGCAGCAAGAAGTGAAAAGAAAACATTGCAGAAGCAGAAAAACAATAAATACTTGACTGATTACGTTCAACTTGCAAAGCTCTGTTCCTAACAGTTTACATGCATTGTTTCATTAGTTCACGTAATCCTCATAATGGCATCTGCAAGTGGATACTTTCACCAGCTCCCTTTTACAAACAGTGAAACTAAAGCACAAAGAGGTACCTGCTCAATGTCACCCAGCCACAGAAGTATAAAGCCTGGATTCATACTCAGCAGTCTGGGTCCAGCTAATGAATGCAAGCTAAATAAAGCTGAGTAGCTTTTCAAATATGAGAGTTAGGGGCATCTGGGCGGTTCAGTCAGTTAAGCGTCCGACTCTTGGTTTTGGCTCAGCTCATGATCTCAGGGTCCTGAGATCAAGCCCCGAATCTGGCTCTGCCCTGAGAGTGGAGCCTGTGTGAGATTCTCTCCCTCCTCAAGCAAGGAAAAGAAGATGCTTTCTAAATAAACAGCCTTACGGTTTTAATGAGAAATGCCTGCTTGGGACAGAAAACCTGGCACAACTAGGGAAGAGAGGAGCGACCGGCACATAACCCATAAGTCACTGACACTATAAAACTTGCTATGATTCAACTTCTGTTCCCTAAAGACGTCTCTTAATTTTTTAAGATTAAGAACTCCTACTTTTTTTAGATTATTTAGTACCTTACACACATTTTCCTCAGTGATATTTAATAGATTAATTAATTAATATTTAATTTTTTAAAAATCCCAATTAAAGGTTACCAGCAGAAACTGCTCTTTAAATATCTGCACTTTCCCCACAAAATATCATTTTTCTTTTTCCCTTCTTTTTAACAATGACCTTTTCATTGTGCGTATATCCCACGTTCTGTACTTCCGCTTCCTCCCCTCCTTTCAGAATTTGCCTTCATTAAAACTGCAGTCTCAAAGGTCACAATGTGACATAATTGTCATTCTTCCTCCAAAAGCCCTTTGATCACCAAATCTAAGGGCAAATTCCATGCTTTTGTCTTCAGCGATTTGCACGAGGATCATCTGTTTTCCTCAGCTCCTGTGACTCTGCTGTTCTGGTTCTCCTCTTGCTCTGGAGAGGGTTTCTCTGTCTCCTCCACATCATCCCGTTCTTCCAGCCAGCCCTGAGGTTGCCTTCACTACGGGTAAACACTTGCCTTTGGTGATTTTATCTGGATTTAGCTCTAATCTCCCACACAGGTGAGTCACAATTGTCCATCTCCAGGACTCAGATCTTTCCTAGTTTCCACCACCTCCTAGCCAGCTCCTGTTGGTCATTGCTCTAGGACAATTCAACACTCAATACAAAATAATAGCCACTACATATAAATAAGTCCCTTATCTTTACTCCTCCTTGTCCCTGACCCTCAACATCCCCCGAGTCACCACATTCAAGGCCAGCACACTGCCTTGTTTCAGCCCTGCTGTTATGACCCTACAGAGTTCCTCATGCACCCACACCTCCGAGGTCAGAAAGCCTCTTCACTAGAGACTCCTCACGCCCATCTCCCACCCCACTAGGCCATCAGAGACACCACTGCCCATTCACTTTCCTAAAGCACAGTTGTGAAATGGGCATTCTCTGGTCAAAACTTCAGTAGCTCCCTGGGCCTTGGCTTGGCAGCAACATACATGGGTGACTTTAACACACCTCCTTCTTTTCTTTTCCCTGTACCACCAGCCAAGTGGTCTATGAGCTCCAGCTAAACACACACTCTGGCTTCCTGCTTCCATGTCTTCTCTGCCTCTTCACATCTCATGGCTCAAATGTCATTCCCTCCATGAAGTCTTCCTCAAGCTTCCCAGAAAACAGCAACTTCTCCTTCCTCAGTATACCTTGTAACACTATATTCAACATTGCCCCGCAGTTGGTTTGCACAGTACTTTCTTTCCTTCTTTCCTGGACCTGAAATACAAGTTTTAGGGGATTTTCTCATCATGTTTGCTGAATAAAATAATTAAACTTTGTAGTCACATTTGTCTTTTCTGTGTACTATACTTATGTACACATATAAGTACACAGGTACGTATATGTTAAAATTAAGTTTTAAAATTTAGACAAATGAATAACTGAGCCTAAATTATAGAACTTTTGATGTCAGACTAAGAAGACGGAGCCATTAAGGAGACTGGGCAGAGAAGCCTTGTTGAAGGCAATGCATAAGAAATGCAAGTACTTTTACCCCATTTCTAAAATCAGCCATTGTTCAACGTGTTTTCATCTGTCGATTCTCTGATGTCAAACAGGTTAAGTTGGGAAATGACATACCTGTCTAGGCCATCTGCCCCCTCAAAAATATCTTACGGAAAGAATCAGTTGGGGTAAGTGGAAAGAGAAGAGCTTTACCTCCTCTGACAGAGGCAGAGTCATAATAGGACCAGAAGAGCCACTCAATTACTTGAACCACCACCTCAGGGCTAAACCACCCACTTCTAGAAAAAGAAGCATACTGCCAGCAAGAGACTGAGAGGATGCCACAGGAATAGGAGGCGTGTGTGACAAGACATTCCGACACCTTACTGCCAAAGTAAAGGAACTGAAAACGGATAGCTTCCCTCTCTAGAGGACATGCCCCCAAGCTGTTTTTAAGAGAATTTCTAAAATTTGTACTTAGACCTTAAGAAATTTTATTTAGAAAGTCCATTTGGCTTCATTTTCTGTGAAGTATGTGCTTCAAAGAATAGCTCTGAGGTTGGACACTAACCAAGTGAATAAAACTGATGAAGGTGCTCACTTAGGATTACAGTATTTCCTTGAGTTTAAAAATAGCCCCCTTACGGCATAACTAATTACATTTTAGGACAATTACCATTGTCATTTTATTCAACTGAATACTCACGAATTTTTAATTAAGGGTTGTTTTTTTTTAAAAAAAAGGAATACTTACCAGTCTATTCACTCTGGTATTCAACATTCACTCTTACAGAAGAGCAAATTTCTTATTCAGAATGGTACTTTTTATGATTAGCAGTTTTGCAGGTGCAAACTTTAACATTTGATACTGAAATCAGTTCAATACCAAAATAAAACAGCATAATAACTATTAATGAATTTGTTAGGGAAAAAAATGTATTAAAGTTATTTAAACAGGCATCATCTATATATTTTAAAATACCAATGAACTCCTTTTAAGGTCATTTCAAAGCTTTAATGTTGATCAACCACCTCAATCGTATCAAAAGGAATAAAACACGCAAAAAGAGCAAGATTTATTCTGATGTAGAGAATAACTCAACAAACTACAAGTTTTCCATAAAGTAGAAAATGTCATACTTCTGAAATATTGTTTGCCTTTACTTATTGTACCTACATAGTAAGTCAACTGTAAGGCAGAAAAGCTCAAAAACATTGCTGTCAACCATCTGCACTGCCCAGCAATTTCCGAAGCCACACAACCACATGCTGTATCTGCTTACTACCACTTTCTACATCTCAACAATCACCACAGCAAACTGCAGAAGAAGTGATTTCTAAAATAATAATCACTGTACCTACTCAGATACCTAATTGTTACAATAATTTTTTAGAGAATTCTGTTAGTTACCAGTCAGAGGATATTATCATGTGTTGATAATTAAGATTCTTCTTCCTGATTAACATCTCCAGTGTACCCTATTCTCAAAATGTTCATTTGTAATATTTCATAATGCCAATTGTTACTCATTATGCTTATTTCTAAACATAGCACAAAGAACAATGCATCTATCTCTCTTGCTACCTTATCCGTGGGGCTTAGAGATGGAATTCTCCTGAACAATAATTTCTAGTCTCCTCAGAACTCATTACATTCAGGGAAGAAGTGGTATTTAAACATACACAGTGCATGCCAGTATTTTTTTTCTAATTTTTAAATTTTGTTATACATCATATACAAACATAATTTACATGCAACACAAACATAATCATAATCCTACTCTATGCTGAGTTTTTGTTTATTTTGCTTAGCTTCTCTGCGCTCCTTGGTGTTCATTATTTATTTGAACCTCTCCCTGTTCTTCCTCTCCTCCCCATGTCCTTCTATATTAACACCTGCATGGGGGATTCCTTACTAACAACCCAGCATATTTGCATATCTCCTGCCATGTTCACAGAATCATATACAAATACACACAAGCTAAAACGCATACACCAGTATGGGGGTTTGCAGCACAGACTGCCAGTGTCCTCAGATATCTATCTTCCTTTTCTTCCTTTGAGGCCCCCCACCATCACCACCAAATTTGGGCTGGGTTGTATCCCTGGAGGCTGCATGTGACCATGTGACTAGCTACAGTCAAGGAGGGTACTGGGATAGAAATGCTACAGGCAACTTTGACTGGATATTTTTAAAAACAAAGTGGCTTTCTTTTCATGCTCTCGTTCTTTCTGGAGGATGACTCTTAAAAGATAAGGTATCAGTGAGCAACCACCACCTCAGACCCAGAGGCTGAAGTCACACACTGAAGATGGCGGCCCCCGGAGCCTGGGGCCCCGATGATGTCACAGAGCAGAACATTTCCTACACACCCTGGGCTGTTAAATGTGAGCTAAAACAAATTCCCTATACCTTCAGCAACACATATTTTTTTATTATGAATGTTTTACACACATAAATATGTTTTTTCTGCATCTCGTTTTTCTCTCTGAACAATATCTCATGGAAATCCCTCTTAAAACACCTGCTGTAGTTTTTATTCATTCCTTTAAATTGTTACCACCTATTCCTTAATGAAAACAAAATTTGTTCCCTTAATGCATATTCATCTTATTTTCAATATTTTTCTAATGCAAACACCACCACAAAATAATTCTCATACATGTGTCCTACACACCAGGGCTTGGGTTGCTATATGATAGATTCTCAGAAGATAAGCAGATGAGTCAATGGTGGATACATCTTACTAGATTTTGCCCTCTGATAAAGGTAAATTCAGGTGCTTACAGGGCAGAATAAATGTCTCCTCCCCTGTGGCAAAAAAATAATAATAAAAATAAAATAAAATAAAATAAAATAAAGGTAAATTTATCTTTCCCCCAAAAGAGTGGTTACCTCTTTACTACTTTGACTTGCATTCCCCTGAAAACTACTGTCTTAGCCCCTTTTCACACATTCTGAGTCTATATGACTCTGTTCTGGAAAATGTCCCGTCACAATTTTGATCCACATTTCTCTCTGTTGGTCAGTAGGACCCCCTGATGTGCTATACACATTAACACACAGTCTGTCCCAAATATTCTCCCCCAAATCCATTATATCTCTACTGATCTTGTTTGTTGTAATTTTTACTATACAAAGTCTTTTATTTCACTTGAATCAAATACTGCTATCATTTATTTTATGTGTTCTGGGTTTGGAAAGGTTTTTAGGTTAGAAAGATCTTCTGATTCCTAGAGTTTTGTTTTGCTTTGTTTGCAAGATTTCTGTTGTTTTGAGGCTTTTTGTTTGGGCATTTACAAATTGTTCAGTATATCCAGAATTTGTTTTTGTTTCTTTTTGTTTTTAGAGGACAAGGATAAAATTTTATTTTCTTCCAGGTAAATGAAAGATTGTACCAGCATCATTTATTAACTAAAATTTTCTTTTCTCAGTGTACTGATAATGAATTTTGTTATTAAATTTTTATTTTTACTGGGATTTAATTTTTTTCTCTTCCGGTTTTGGTGTCAGGGTCTATCTCATAAAATGAACTGAGAAGTATTCCCTCCTCCTCTACATCTCAAAGAATCTGTATAATACTGGAATTCATTCTTTCCTAAATGCTTCCTTACATAAATATTTAGTTGGAAAGGGAAAAAGTGTCTTAGTACCCTTTTCAGATAATTGTGGATAGTCTCTTAAGTAAGCCAACACTCGCAAGTACTAGATTTTTAAAGTTACTTGCACTGTGGAATCTGAAACATTTCATGGTCTGTCACATAAGTTCTGTTATTCTACCTTGAACTTGGAGTGGACTTTCTACCCATGTGTGATCTTATGACAGCATGCATTACTCATTTGGAAAACATCAGTTCAATGAGTTATGTAGATTTCCAAATATCGAAAAATTCATAGTACAATACCAAAACTTCACAATGGTTAATATCACCACCAATCTCACCAGAAAAGTCTTAGTAAAAGTCTTCGTATTAGAAAACTCTCAAGCTCACAGTGACTGAGAGTCTCCAAAATTCTAATATTATCATTAGCAACAAATATCGGTTGTTTTACTTGAAATGACAGGCTCATCTTGTTCATTTTTCAGAGAATGTCTGCCAGATATCCAAGTCTGAATAACCACTGTTCGTCAGTCATTGTTTCAAATAAAAACGGTCTTCCACAAAAACAGCAGCAGCAGTTCCTCACACAGAGAATCACGCAAGCATGTCTCCTCTAGGCAGCCTTCACCCCTCAGTAAGGAACGTTAAGTTCTCTTGAAATCCCTTCACTCAGGTATCAAAAAGAATGCATATCTGATTTAATAAAATTAAGAGTTTCACGGCTTGTTTCATCAAAAACATTCTTAAGTAAAATGGTTCATTTTTGTCCTGTGACCACGTGGCACAGAAGAATATAATAACCCCAAGTACAATGTGGGCCACTGCCTTGATTTGGGCTAAGACACAGGTTTACCCGGCATTGCATCTGCACCATCATGAACACAGTAAAAAGATAAATCACATTTAGGTGGGTGGAGCAAGATGGCAGAGGAGTAGGAGACCTGGATTTTGTCTGGTCTCAGGAATTCAGCTGGAAAGGGATCAAACCATTCTGAACACCTACAAACTCAACAGGAGATCGAAGAAAGAAATAGCAACAACTCTCTGAACAGAAAAGCGACCACATTCTGGAAGGTAGGACATGAGGAGAAGTGTATCCGAGGCGATATTCGAGAGGATAGATGGCGGGGGAGGGGGCCTCCATTGGTCACTTCTGGCAAGTGATAGAGCCGCGGAGCACAAAATCGGAACTTTTAGAAGTGGGCTCCACTGAGGGACATCGCTCGAGTGGCTAAGCGGGGGGTGGAGCCCTCCCGGGACAGTGTGGTCTCAGGACCCTCAGGGTCACAGAAAGACCGGGGGTGCCTGAGTGTGGCAGATCTCCCAGGTATGGGAGCCGGGAAGCCAGCTGCAGAGACAGAGCCGAGGCGCGGGCTCTCAGCTGGGGGTTGTCATAAACCGTGATCCACGGCACAGTCTGGCCACTGCTCCTCCAGCAGGGACCCAACAAGCGGCAGATCCGGGGAGACTGACCTTCCTCCCCCGGGAGGAGCGGCGCGGGAGCGTACCGCAGGGATCTACTGGGTTTGGAGACTCCACACAGGGTCGTGTGCCAGAGATAGAAACGCTCGGTCACAGGCCAGGGGGGAGCACGGAGTGTGGCTGGAGACTGGGGAGACGGGAGTGACTGACTGCTTTTCTCTGGGGGCGCACTGAGGCGCGGGCCCCGAGTTCTCGGCTCCTCTGGGGCAGAGATTAGGGGGCCGCCATTTTCACTCTCGGCCTCCAAGGCTGTACGGAGAGCTTGCAGGGAACAAAAGCTCCCAAGAGCAAACCTGAGCAGATGACTTAGCCCAGACCTGCAAGGGCGGGGCAATTCCGCCTCCGGCAAAGACATTTGGGAACCACGGCAACAGGCCCCTCCCCAGAAGATCAGCAAGAACAGCCAGCCAAGACCAAGTTTACCAATCAATGAGAACGGCAGAACTCCAGCGCTAGGGGAATAATGCACATGAAATCCACGGCTTTTTTACCATGATCCTTTAGTCTTTCAAAGTTAATTTTTTTTTAATTGTTTTTTTTTTAATTTTTCTTTTTCCCTTTTTCAACCATCTTATCAATCCCTTTTTTAAAAAACATTTTTATTTTTCATATTTAGAGTCATATTCTGTCCCTTCATAGTAATTACCCTTATTTTTGGCATATATATATAAGTTGTTCTCTTTTTAAAATTTTGAGATAGTTTCTTCTGACAGATCAAAATATACCCTAAATCTCTAGTGTATGGTTTTGTTCTACTCTCCTGCCTGATCACATTCTCTCTGTTTTCTTTCTTTTTTTTTAAAACCTCTTCTTTCTTTTTTCAAACAACTTCTTATCAATTCCTTTTATAAAATTTTTTATCATTTTCATCTTTACAGTCATATTCCATCCCGTCATTATATCAACCCTTAATTTTGTACATATATAAGTGTTTCTTTCTTTAAAATTTTGGGAGGCACTTTCTTCTAACAGACCAAAATACACCCAAAATCTAGTGTGTGGCAATGATCTGTGCACCAGCCTGATCATATTTGATCATATTCTGGTTTTTTTTGTTTTGTTCTGTTTTTGTTTGTTTTTATCTTTTTCTTTTTTTTTTTTTCTTTTTTCTTTCTTTCCCTTTCTTTTCCCCCAGCTTCAGGTCTTTTCTGATTTGTTTAGAGTATATTTTCTGGGGACGTTGTTACCCTGTTAGCATTTTATTCTCTCATTCATCTATTCTCCTCTGGACAAAATGACAAGATGGAAAAAATCACCTCAACAAAAAGAACAAGAGGTAGTACCGACTGCCAGGGACCTACTCAATACGGACATTAGTACGACGTCAGATCTAGAGTTCAGAATCATCACTTTAAAGATATTAGCTGGGCTTGAAAAAAGCATGGAAGTTATTAGAGAAACCCTTTCTGGAGAAATAAAAGAACTAAAATCTAACCAAGTTGAAATCAAAAAGGCTATTAATGAGGTGCAATCAAAAATGGGGGCGCTAACTGCTAGGATAAATGAGGCAGAAGAGAGAATCAGTGATATAGAAGACCAAATGATGGAAAATAAAGAAGCTGAGAAAAAGAGAGAGAAACAACTACTGGATCACGAGGGCAGAATTCAAGAGATAAGCGATACCGTAAGACGAAACAACATTACAATAATTGGGATCCCAGAAGAAGAGAGAGAGGGGCAGAGGTATATTGGAGCAAATTATAGCAGAGAACTTCCCTAATTTGGAGAAGGAAACAGGCATCAAAATCCAGGAGACACAGAGAACCCCTCTCAAAATCAATAAAAATAGGTCAACACCCCGACATCTAATAGTAAAATGTACGAGTCTCAGAGACAAAGAGAAAATCCTGAAAGCAGCTCAGGAGAAGAGATATGGAACCTACAATGGTAGAAACATTAGATTGGCAACAGACCTATCCACAGAGACCTGGCAGGCCAGAAAAGACTGGAATGATATATTCAGAGCACTAAATGAGAAAAATATGCAGCCAAGAATACTATATCCAGCTAGACTGTCATTGAAAATAGAAGGAGAGATAAAAAGCTTCCAGGACAAACAAACACTAAAGGAATTTGCAAATACGAAACCAGCCCTACAAGAAATATTGAAAGGGGTCCTCTAAGCAAAGAGAGAGCCTAAAAGCA
Organism: Neomonachus schauinslandi; assembly: GCF_002201575.2. Lineage (NCBI taxonomy): Eukaryota > Metazoa > Chordata > Mammalia > Carnivora > Phocidae > Neomonachus > Neomonachus schauinslandi. The sequence goes on along the minus strand of NC_058417.1, from coordinate 47,441,967 downwards.
ACATAGACCAGAAAGGAACACAGACAATATACGGTAACAGTCACCTTACAGGCAATACAATGGCACTAAATTCCTATCTTTCAATAGTTACCCTGAATGTAAATGGGCTAAATGCCCCAATCAAAAGACACAGGCTATCAGATTGGATTAAAAAACAAGACCATCGACATGCTGTCTGCAAGAGACTCATTTTAGACCCAAAGACACCTCCAGATTGAAAGTGAGGGGGTGGAAAACCATTTACCATGCTAATGGACACCAAAAGAAAGCTGGGGTGGCAATCCTTATATCAGGCAAATTAGATTTTAAACCAAAGACTGTAATAAGAGATGAGGAAGGACACTACATCCTACTTAAAGGGTCGATCCAACTAGAAGATCTAACAATTGTATATATCTATGCCCCTAACATGGGAGCAGCCAATTATATAAGCCAATTAATAACAAAAGCAAAGAAACACATGGACAACAATACAACAATAGTGGGGGACTTTAACACCCCCCTCACTGAAATGGACAGATCATCTAAGCAAAAGATCAACAAGGAAATAAAGACTTTAAATGACACACTGGACCAAGTGGACTTCACAGACATATTCAGAACATTCCATCCCAAAGCAATGGAATACACATTCTTCTCTAGTGCCCATGGAACATTCTCCAGAATAGATCTCATCCTAGGTCATAAACCAGGTCTCAGCCGGTACCAAAAGATTGGGATCATTCCCTGCCTATTTTCAGACCACAATGCTTTGAAACCAGAACTCAATCACAAGAGGAAAGTCGGAAAGAACTCAAATACATGGAGGCTAAAGAGCATCCTACTGAAGAATGAATGGGTCAACCAGGAAATTCAAGAAGAATTAAAAAAATTCATGGAAACCAATGAAAATGAAAACACAACTGTTCAAAATCTTTGGGATGCAGCAAAGGCAGTCCTAAGAGGAAAGTATATAGCAATACAAGCCTTTCTCAAGAAACAAGAAAGGTCTCAAATACACAACCTAACCCTACACCTAAAGGAGCTGGAGAAAGAACAGGAAATGAAGCCTAAACCCAGCAGGAGAAGAGAAATAATAAAGATCAGAGCAGAAATCAACAAAATAGAAACCAAAAGAACAGGAGAGCAGATCAACGAAACTAGGAGCTGGTTCTTTGAAAGAATTAACAAGATTGATAAACCCCTGGCCAGACTTATCAAAAAGAAAAGAGAAATGACCCAAATCAACAAAATCATGAATGAAAGAGGAGAGATCACAACCAACACCAAAGAAATACAAACAATTCTAAGAACATATTATGAGCAACTCTATGCCAGCAAATTAGATAACCTCGAAGAAATGGATGCATCCCTAGAGATGTATCAACTACCAAAACTGAACCAGGAAGAAACAGAAAACCTGAACAGACCTATAACCACTAAGGAAATTGAAGCAGTCATCCAAAATCTCCCAACAAACAAAAGCCCAGGGCCAGATGGCTTCCCAGGGGAATTCTACCAAACATTTCAAGAAGAATTAATACCTATTCTTCTGAAACTGTTCCAAAAAATAGAAATGGAAGGAAAACTTCCAAACTTGTTTTATGAGGCCAGCATTACCTTGATCCCCAAACCAGACAAAGACCCCATCAAAAAGGAGAATTACAGACCAATATCCTTGATGAACATGGATGCAAAAATTCTCACCAAAATACTAGCCAATAGGATCCAACAGTACATTAAAAGGATTATTCACCACGACCAAGTGGGATTTATCCCTGGGCTGCAAGGTTGGTTCAACATCCGCAAATCAATCAACGTGATACAATACATTAACAAAAGAAAGAACAAGAATCATATGATCCTCTCGGGCGCCTGGGTGGCTCAGTTGGTTGGACGACTGCCTTCGGCTCAGGTCATGATCCTGGGGTCCTGGGATCGAGTCCCGCATCGGGCTCCCTGCTCAGCGGGGAGTCTGCTTCTCCCTCTGACCCTCCCCCCCTCATGCTCTCTCTATCTCATTCTCTCTCTCAAATAAATAAATAAAATCTTAAAAAAAAAAAAAGAACCATATGATCCTCTCAATAGATGCAGAAAAAGCATTTGACAAAGTACAGCATCCTTTCTTGATCAAAACTCTTCAGAGTATAGGGATAGAGGGTACATACCTCAATATCATAAAAGCCATCTATGAAAAACCTACAGCGAGTATCATTCTCAATGGGGAAAAACTGACAGCTCTCCCCCTAAGGTCAGGAATGCGGCAGGGATGTCCACTATCACCACTGCTATTCAACATAGTATTAGAAGTCCTAGCCACAGCCATCAGACAACAAAAAGAAATAAAAGGCATCCAAATCGGCAAAGAAGAAGTCAAACTCTCACTCTTTGCAGATGATATGATACTTTATGTGGAAAACCCAAAACACTCCACCCCAAAACTGCTAGAACTCATACAGGAATTCAGTAAAGTGGCAGGATATAAAATCAATGCACAGAAATCAGTGGCATTCCTATACACCAACAACAAGACAGAAGAAAGAGAAATGAAGGAGTCGATCCCATTTACAATTGCACCCAAAACCATAAGATACCTAGGAAGAAATCTAACCAAAGGGGCAAAGGATCTGTACTCAGAAAACTATAAAATACTCATGAAAGAAATTGAGGAAGACACAAAGAAACAGAAAAACGTTCCATGCTCATGGATTAGAAGAACAAATATTGTGAAGATGTCAATGCTACCTAGAGCAATGTACACATTCAATGCAATCCCCATCAAAATACCATCCACTTTTTTTAAAGAAATGGAACAAATAATCCTAAAATTTGTATGGAACCAAAAAAGACCCCAAATAGCCAGAGGAATGTTGAAAAAGAAAAGCAAAGCTGGCGGCATCACAATTCCCAACTTCCAGCTCTATTACAAAGCTGTCATCATCAAGACAGTATGGTACTGGCACAAAAACAGACACATAGATCAGGGGAACAGAATAGAGAGCCCAGAAATAGACCCTCAACTCTATGGTCAACTAACCTTCGACAAAGCAGGAAAGAATGTGCAATGGAAAAAAGACAGTCTCTTCAACAAATGTGTTGGGAAAATTGGATAGCCACATGCAGAAGAATGAAACTGGACCATTTCCTTACACCACACAGAAAAATAGACTCCAAATGGTTGAAAGACCTCAATGTGAGACAGGAGTCCATCAAAATCCTAAAGGAGAACACAGGCAGCAACCTCTTCGACCTCGGCCACAGCACCTTCTTCCTAGAAACATCGCCAAAGGCAAGGGAAGCAAGGGCAAAAATGAACCATTGGGACTTCATCAAGATAAAAAGCTTTTGCACAGCAAAGGAAACAGTCAACAAAACCAAAACACAACAACAGAATGGGAGAAGATATTTGCAAATGACATGTCAGATAAAGGGCCAGTATCCAAAATCTATAAAGAACTTATCAAACTCAACACCCAAAGAACAAAGAATCCAAGAAATGGGCAGAAGACATGAACAGACATTTTTCCAAAGAAGACATCCAAATGGCCAACAGACACATGAAAAAGTGATCAACATCGCTCAGCATCAGGGAAATCCAAATCAAAACCTCAATGAGATACCACCTCTCACCAGTCAGAATGGCTAAAATTAGCAAGTCAGGAAATGACAGATGTTGGCGGGGATGCGGAGAAACGGGAACCCTCCTACACTGTTGGTGGGAATGCAAGCTGGTGCAACCACTCTGGAAAACAGTATGGAGGTTCCTCAAAAAGTTGAAAATAGAGCTACCATACGATCCAGCAATTGCACTACTGGGTATTTAGCCCAAAGATGCAAATGTAGGGATCCAAAGGGGTACGTGCACCCCGATGTTTATAGCAGCAATGTCCACAATAGCCAAACTGTGGAAAGAGCCAAGATGTCCATCGACAGATGAATGGATAAAGAAGATGTGGTATATATATACAATGGAATATTATGCAGCCATCAAAAGGAATGAAATCTTGCCATTTGCAATGACGTGGATGGAACTGGAGGGTGTTATGCTGCGTGAAATCAGTCAATCAGAGAAAGACATGTATCATATGACCTCACTGATATGAGGAATTTTTAATGTCAGGAAACAAACTGAGGGTTGCTGGAGTGGTGGGGGGTAGGAGGGATGTGGTGGCTGGGTGGTAGACACTGGGGAGGGTATGTGCTATGGTGAGCGCTGTGAAATGTGCAAGACTGTTGAATCACAGATCTGTACCTCTGAAACAATGCAATATATGTTAAGAAAAAAAAAAAAGAAGAAGAAGATAGCAGGAGGGGAAGAATGAAGGGGGGGAAATTGGAGGGGGGAGACGAATCATGAGAGACGATGGACTCTGAAAAACAAACTAAGGGTTCTAGAGGGGAGGGGTTGGGAGGATGGGTTAGCCTGGTGATGGGTATTAAAGAGGGCACGTTCTGCATGGAGCACTGGGTGTTGTGCACAAACAATGAATCATGGAACATTACATCAAAAACTAATGATGTAATGTATGGTGATTAACATAACAGTAAAAAATTTAAAAAATAATTTAAATTATATGCTCATGCTATTGTTTGGAATATCTAAGCAAAAAAAATCAATGTTCTTTGTGACATTTTATAAGTAGGGTGGTGAGAAAACCCTTTCATGTTGAAAATCACCAAACTGAAATTAAATTTTAAAAATTCTTAGAAGCATCCTCATTAAAATAAAAGAAAAAATAATGAAATATAAAATTATTTAATTAAATTTATTAAAATCATTAAATCTAAGTCCAATAACATCTTTCACATTTGTACATTTAAACTACCATTTACAAGTTCCATACATATTCATTATTCTCATTAATTTTGGTAATGACCCTGTGACATCAGTAATTATCCTCTCTTTAAGCAAAAACTAAACTAATATTCTTGACTTCCCTGGCTAATATGACTAGAGAATGGTAAAGGCAAGTTAAGGATATCGTTTTTCAGATTCCTAATCTATCACACCATACAGATGACCAAAGTTCTCGAATGCTGTCATAAGCAAAAATAAAAATAATAATGATGGCTTTCAAATTTCCTAGAATAGAAATTTTAAAAAGAAAATCATCAAATTCACCTTCATTTTATGTCTACTACATGTGAAGCATATAGGTACTTACAGACTATAAAATCTTCATACTAATCCTGTAAAGCAGGTATCTCCCAAATTAGACAAGGGGCAAGTATCTGTCCGTTTTCACAGAGCAAATAAGTCGGATTTAAATCCAGGTATTCTTTACTCCATAGTTTATGCTTTTAACTAATAAACAAATACCAGTAAACCTCTTGGATAATTCTGTTTTCAAATGACCAAAGAAAGATAGTATATTATGTTATATATCAATCATAGCATAGCTTAATTTAGCAGATCAATTTAAATAGTAGAAACAGTAAAAATAGTGAAACTAGAAGGCAGGATGGAGGGATTCGCTGAGGTCAAAGACACTGCTTCTGAAAACTGCCATCTCCCCAGGCCCCGACAAGCAGGAATGGATAGTCAGGAGACAGCCCCTCAGCACACTCTCACAAAGTGGGAGATGTACATGAAAAAAACAAAAAACAAACCTTACCTACCCTGCATCATTATTTTACATTTGTACCAAAGACAACCTCTCCCTACTGTGCATGATTATTCAGACCTGAAAACTCATACTAACAAAATACAAAAACTGTGTTCATTATTCGATATATCAGAAATATCTCAATCTTACCTCTTTCTCATGCATTCGAGAGAGTAGATGTTCATCATGGAAACAGCTGGATTTTCTCAGGTTGAATTTGGGAGTCATCTGTTGAATGAGTAAGAGTTATTCAATACTTTTTTGGCCTGCATTACCCTTAACCCAAAAGGAAGCTCTAAATTGCCTGAAGTTCATGCCAAAATAATACCAACATTGGAGAAAAAAGTGATTTATTCACTTGCAAGTGATAGGATTAATAAGACTGTTATGCCTCGTAATGTGTACTTTTGTTCTTTTCTGTAAATGACTTAATAATTACTTTATTTAAAAGTATCTGTCCATAAGGGGGCGCCTAGGTGGCTCAGTCAGTTGAGCGCCCAACTCTTGATTTCAGCTCAGGTCGTGGTCTCAGGGTCGTGAGATAAGCCCTGCACTGGACTCCATGCCCAATGTGGAGTCTGCTTGGGATTCTCTCTCCCTCTGCCTCTGCCCCTCCCCGTACTTGCACATGCACTCTCTTTCTCACTCACTCTCTCTCAATGAATAAAATCTTTAAAAAAAAAAACCTGTCCATAGGAAAAGTCCACTGAAATTCTCACCTACCAGAGAAACTGGGATTGGCTTCTGTCTCAGGTATCGAGGATTTTCTATCTGAAAATTTGAGATCGAAATTAATAATTTTATTAATTATTAATCATTATTTTTGAGTTTTAATTATTATTTGATAAAGTATAGAATTAAGCTGTTAAACAAAAATGTTTCCTATGTATCTTAATATTTAGTTTGTTTTAGGATCGGTATTGCATAATATATTTTTAGTAGCCCACTAACAAATAAAATATAAAACATAAACTTCTCTGCAGACAGAAATGCACCTTCGTGATCCTCTCATGGCCTAACTGCCAGCTTCATTCCCATTACTCCGCCCATCACGTTTCCTACTCCCAGAACCCTGGATGACTTACATTACTGAAATATGGTAGTCTTCCTGTGCCTCTCTACCTCTAGGCACCACTCTGTGCCCCTCTAACCCTACAAGCATGCACCTAGTCGTCTTTTAAGTCTCAATTTAATTACTAAACAGCCAGGCAGGTTCAGAGCATGAATGCTTACATTCACGTCCAGAATAACTACTGGAGTAGAGAATTCCTTTGGTACTCCTCCTGGATCTACCTTTCAGGTTCATCTACCCCCTCAGTACGCCCTGTATTCCAAGGACGCTAAATGACTTGTTTTACCTTTAAAAGCACTACATTCTCTCCCAAATCTGAGTCACTTACTCAAGACTCTTCCCCAAGAAATTTAATTAAGTTCCTCCTACTCAGATAGTACCCTTTTATAATCAAACATCTATCTTCTGTAAAAGAGTGTAAACTCTGAAAACAGACTATGACTGTCACAACCCAACCATCCCTAGCATCTACCACAGGGCCTGGCAGGTGATGGGTGCCCAACAAATACTCATTAAGAAGAAAGGAAGGGGGGCGCCTGGGTGGCTCAGTTGGTTGGGCGACTGCCTTCGGCTCAGGTCATGATCCTGGAGTCCCTGGATTGAGTCCCGCATCGGGCTCCCTGCTCGGCAGGGAGTCTGCTTCTCCCTCTGACCCTCCCCCCTCTCATGTGCTTGCTCTCTCTCATTCTCTCTCTCTCAAAAAAAAAAAAAAAAAAAAAAAAAGAAGAAAGGAAGGAAGGAGGGAGGAAGGGAGGAAGGGGCAAAATGTACCTGATCCCACCCTCTTATCAAGCTCCTAAAGTATCCTATGTATCTCTCATAGCACATTCTAAGTGTTTATCAGTATGTCTCCACATCTATTGTCTTTATGCACAATAAGTGCAAGGATAATGACTTCTCAATTTTTTATTTCTGGTAATTAGCACAATACCTAATCTGTAGTAGGCTTTCAAGGAAATATTTGTTGAATGAATATACTATATGATAAATTAGAAACACTGATTATTATCCCAACTATTTCATTCACAAATGAAGTGACAATTAAAAATCATTATCATGGAATTCTAATCTCTTGATATCTTAAACTTACACTTTACAACATAATCTCAGAATGTACAAGAATATAAATACAACACTAACCATGACTTCAAACTAGAATAACCGACAAACTTTGTCAAACATATTATCAGAATCTACTCCTCCAAAATCTCACTGTGTTTTCAAAAAGCTCCTCAAATGACTTATTATAGTTCATAATCATAGAACATAAACAATCCATACCCAAGTTGATAATAAAGATAAGGATGGATAAAGGACCAATTAATCAAAGAATACAGAGGCAATGAAATTAAAAATAGAACTGACTATTCATGTTTAAAAAACATAAAAGCCTCTATAGCAACAGATAAGATCTGAAGTTACTGTATTTTAGCACCTAGATAAGGCGTAATTTACAAAACAATTTTCTTTCGCCTGAAGGCTGATTCCTGTAAAGTAATGGCAACTGTCTGAATTTAATTTTCTCTCCCCATCCTCCAAACACCCATACAGATCAACAAAGAGAGCACATAAAAACACCCATCACCTATGCCTACATCATAACAAGGAGAGATTACTAAAACCCTCGATTCACATGTAAGTGGCCAAAGAAAGATCACAGATCAGCAGAATTAGATCCTGAGGCAAACCAGAGTGACAGCACGGAACAAAAAGGAAGTGCCTCAGCATCCTAGTGGTGTTGGAATATAAATGTCATCAAACACTGGGGCGCCTGGGTGGCTCAGTTGGTTAAGCGACTGCCTTCGGCTCAGGTCATGATCCTGGAGTCCCGGGATCGGGTCCCGCATCGGGCTCCCTGCTCGGCAGGGAGTCTGCTTCTCCCTCTGATCCTCCCCCTCTCATGCTCTCTGTCTCCCATTCTCTCTCTCAGATAAATAAAAAAAAAAAAAAAAAAAAATGTCATCAAACACTGACCTGTAGAAGGAGAGTGATCTACCTTTCCTGGGTCGTACAAAAAACCCGATGGATCAGAGTGCTGGAGACAGGAGAATCAAAAGAAGGGTGTGAGAAGTGTAAAGAACCAGAGAAGGTTCTTAGGAAGGAACCACTTCTGCAGTAGAGAGAGGCCCCTTGGGAGGAAGTTTGTCCATGATGGAGGGAAAGAAAGAAGGAGCTGAAGAAAAAGAACCATACAGAAACAAGAAAGAAGCAAAGAAGCAGAGGATGACAGGTCAAAAAGGCAGAACTTACTAAAGAAACTGAACTTCAGTGGAGCGGGAGAAGAAGGCCTGCCTAAACCAAGAAATAAAGTAAGCTACCCAAGCCATCCATCCCATACAGCCACTGGCTACTGCTTGTTCAAAAAAATCTAACATCAATAATCATGAACAACAGCAACAAAAAGAATCCAACATCCATAAAAACAGAAAATCAAAATCAAAGCCTGTCAATAGTAGGAATTACTTTTCTTCTATTTCATGGCTTTGAAAAAAACAGTAATATGGGCCTCGAAATAGAAGAAAACAGTAATATGGGCCTCCTTTGGCCTCCCCTGTGTCCAGCACTTTCATTCATTAGGTTTTTTTGTGCAACCCACTTGAGGTAGACCACTTTCCTGCAGGTCAATGTTTGATGATGTTTATGTTCCACCAGCGGGACAATAAGTATTCAAGTATAACTTCTAAATAATCTCAGGAAGTTCATAAAGAACACTACCAATAAAGACAGAAAATAGAAAGATATTAAACAGGAGCTGACCAAATAAGAGCTTAGCGAAGTTGCGAGATGCCAAATTGATACATAAAAGTCAGCTGCATTTCTGCAAATTAACAAAAATCATCTAGGAAAAGAAAATAATTTTACAGAGATATCATTTTTAATCACAAAACAATATATAATTCCTAAAAGTAAATCTAAGAAAATACACATAAGCTCTTTGTGGAGAAAATAATTCAGCTTTTTTGAAAAACATTAATAATGAAATAAATGTGAAACCATGTTTTTGGACAGTCTCAATATTGTAAAAATGACAATTCTCCTTAACTTGATCTAGTGACTAAATTTATCCAAACCAAAATCTCAATAGGGCTTTTGTAAAACTTCATAAGCTCATTATAAAATGTATATAAATAAATAGACAAGAATAGCCAAGACATGCCTGAAGAAAAAAAATCGAGGTGGAGCTGACTTACAAAGATATAATAAAACTAACAGGGCGCCTGGGTGGCTCAGTTGGTTAAGCGACTGCCTTCGGCTCAGGTCATGATCCTGGAGTCCTGGGATCGAGTCCCACATCGGGCTCCCTGCTCAGCAGGGAGTCTGCTTCTCCCTCTGACCCTCCTCCCTCTCATGCTCTCTCTCATTCTCTCTCTCTCACAAATAAATCTTAAAAAACAACAACAACAAAAAAAACCTAACAGTAATGAAGATAAGTCAATGGAACCAACTAGAAAGTACTAGAAACTCAAAAAATATGAGAACATGATTCATGAAAAATCTAGCACTGCAAATTATTGAGAAAATAAAGATGTGTTCAATAAGTGGGGGAAAAAATGAGATCTGATTCCTTCTCATACCACATATAATAAATTCCCAATGGATTAAATACTTATAATTAAAAGCAGAACCATAAAACCTTTCAGAAGACAACTTAAAAGAATGACTTGAGGTGCCAGGGTGGCTCCATCAGTTAAGAGTCCAACTCTTGATTTCACCTCAGGTCATGGTCTCAGGCTTGTGAGAATTGAGCCCCTTGTGGGGCTACATGCTGGACATGAAGCCTGCTTAAGATTCTCTCTCTCCCTCTGCCCCTCTCCACCCCACAGCCCTCCGCTCGCGTGCACGTGTGTGCACTCTCTCACACTCTCTCTCTCTAAAAAAAAAAAAAAAAACAAGAAAGAATGACTTTATGGCCTCAAAGTAGAAAAGATTTTTTAAACAAGAAATATAAAAACAAAAAGCATAAACAAAAAGGAAATTAATAAATTTAACTAGGAACTTCTCTCCAAAAAAGATATCATAAATAAAATGAAAAAGTAAGCCATAAACTGGGAGATGTTTGCACAAATGATCGGTCTCCAAAATGTGTAAAGAAGGTCTTTAAAATGTAATAAAAGAAAGAACAAGTTTTTTTAAATGGGAAAAACATGAAACACATTCTACTGATGAAATTTGAATGACTAATACACATATGAATATATGGGCAATCTTTTCAAAAATATGAAAATGTAAAGTAATTCCACAGTGAGATGGCATTTTATAGCCACCAGATTGGTATACATTAAAAATTTGACAATAAAAGTGTTCTAGATGGTGCACCACTGGTGGGTGTATGAATTAGTACATTCACTTTGGGAAACATTTATTAAGTAGAGATAATAATAAAACCCACTTAAATATCATACCAGAGAAAGGCACATTCTTTAGTAAATAACGCTGTACTATATACACAGCTTTTTGAAAAACAGAGGCAGCAAATTTCCAGCAGGCAGCAAAGTACACTCAATAAATATTTATTGTCTGAAGGTATATATATGAAAAGTAAGTAACCATTCTCTATTTTTGGAATGGAGAAAACCAGCCAAGAAAGTAAGTTCTTCAAAAATACACCCAAATCTGCAAATATATAAAACCCTAATTCATGAAGCAGAATTAAAGAGAAGGGGAAAAATAAAGGAAGGGGGAGACGGAATTCTCAAAGATGCTCAAGCTCTAATTAAGCTTAAAATTTAAAACCAAAAGCCAAGAAAACCATCTGTGACTTATTTTGACACAGCTCTACATTTATAAGCAGAGTACAAAATATTGGTTTAGCTAATTACAATGTAGCCTTTCAACTATGCAGAAGTGACTCCTGTTTCATCCTCTGCATCTTTAAAAGCCATTAAATACAGAAGTTAAAGACTCATTCTGTTACCATAAATTTTCTTGCTCAAGTTGACCAAAAAAAAAAAAGAAAAAGTCTATTATAATATTTAAAAGCAACAATGAACACTATAAACAAGTATAAATCTTTCTGTTGTTGTTCATTTACAATACATTGAGTTTGTCTCATAACCACTTTGAATATGTAATGAGAATTATCCATAGTAAAGCATGTTCTTGCGTCTATTTGGGAGAAATAAGCAATCTATTTTCTGATTTTATAACAGCAGCCAGATGTGCTTTGAAGTTAAATGTTCCCACTTTGTAATCCACCAGTAAATGGACTTGAAGCAATCTGTAAACAGTCTTAACATTTACTTTTTTCATGCTCTTTTGGAGAATTTCTTGTTCTCTCATAATACCTCAAAAAAGAAGACCACAATAAAGAATGTCCAAAATGGAAGATAAAAGGGATTTATGCGAAACATTAAAGTCTAACAAAATATTATAGAGAAAAGAAAGCCAAAAAAATTAAGTTCCAATAACAGGAATGAATCACATGACCAAATACTTCTTGTTTAAAGAGCAAATAGAATCACAGTAACAAAATATGTAATAGTTTAAACTAGACAGAAATACAGATATTTGAATGCCGGTTTCTAATGAAGACTGGCTTTTGACATTTTATTTTGGTGTTTTAGCCAATTTATTTGGTTACAAAGGGTTCTGTCAGATTATCTCTTTGGATTATTCAGGATTTTGGTCAAACTGATCAAATACCCTTATAGACTAATGTTGACCAATTAAAGATGTTCTATGATTCCAGAAAAATAGAAAGACATTTTATCTGATATTTTAGCTGCCTTAATAAAGGAAAGGACATTTTCAAGCAATATATTACTAGCACCACAACTAAAATAAATGTTTTTAAGTCATGGCATCAGTCAGAACTGCCAAAATTCTCTCAATAGCATAAAATAAATTCAGTCCTCAATGTCAAATCAATTATACTCCAAAATAATGTTTCTTAAGTCAACATTTTAGAACTTGAAAGTTTTTCCTCAGAAATAATACTACAAGTGGAGGCTCATTTGTTGGTTTACTTACATTTCAACAAACATTTAGTGAGCACAAATTAAATACAGATATATAAAGGCATAGTCCCTTGGCACAAGAAAAAGCAAATAAGCCAAAGGAACAGAATGGAAACAGACATGTACTACCACCTGATTTATGAGACAAATAACACTATAGTACGACAGGAATAGTCTTCTCAATAAATGGGAGTGTCACCCACATATATGTATAAGGGACAAAAATAAATCTTAACACCCTACCTTATAACTAATATACCCAAATCACCTCCAGATGGTATGTAATCTAAATAGAAAAAGTGGGGCGCCTGGGTGGCTCAGTCGGTTAAGCGTCTGCCTTTGGTTCAGGTCATGATCTCAGAGTCCTGGGATGGAGCCTCGTGTTGGGCTCCCTGAGGACAGGGAGCCTGCTTTTCCCTCTCCTCCCTGCTCGTGCTCTCTCTCACGAGCTCTCTCTCTCTCTCTCTCTCAAATAAATAAAATCTTTAAAAAATAAACAAATAAAATAAATAAATGAAATAAAACAACAGGGCTGGTAGGAGACAACACAGAAGAACATCTTCAGGACCTTTAAGATAGTCAAAGATCTTAAACAGGACATGTAACAACACTAATCACATAGTGAAAAAACAAGAAAATGAACTGCATTAAAATGTACATTTTCTGTTCATTCTTCTCAAAGACCCCAGTAAGAGATTGAAGGAAAGCAATAAAATAGGAGAAAATATTTATAATACTCCAAAAGGACTCTTACCCAGAATAGATACAAAACTCTTACATATCAATATGAAAAAGGCAAACAACCCAACAGAAAAACTGACCAAGGCACAAGTAGGCACTTCACTCTGAGAGAGGCCATCTAAACTGTCAATAACATCTGAAAGGTCACCTAACTGTATTAGTCACCAGGAAAAAACATATGAAAACCACATAATGCAATGTCACTAACCACTCTTAAGAATGACTAAATTTTTTTAAGTAAAAAAACATTAACTGACAATACCAAGGCCTGAAGAGAAAGTAGAGAAATGGGAGCTGGCCCTTGGCTGATGAGGATGAAAACTAGCATAGTCACCTCAGAAAACCATCAGGTAGTATCTGTATCAATCAGCTTTCTGCTACACAACAAATTACCCCAAATCTTCACAGCTTCAAACTACAACCATTTTATTTAGCTTGCAATTCTGTGGTGCAGCAAGTTGGGCAGCTCTTCTCCTGGAACCGCTCATCTCAAATTACTCTTTTGTCCTCCTCTTCCTCTTTTGTTTACTAGACCAGCGTCACAGCTGCCCCAGTGCCTGATTAGGACAGTTCCCAACAGGCCCCAGTGGGGAAGGCCCCAGTGAGTAGACCAGCCAGGCTTCCTACGGGGAGAGTTAAGGCACATTCCTACCTGCTAACACCTCACAGGCGTCCCCTAGCCCTTGACAGGAAGGTTCACCCCTCCCAGATGGCCCCTGGCCTCCAGGTGGGTCTGCCTGACTCTATGGTGCTGTCCACCCTCTGGAACTACCTGCAGGATCTGGGGGACACTCACTCCTGCTGACCTTGCCCAGCTCCCACTGCCTGTCTTGAGAACTATTCCTGCACAAATCCCACACTACTCCCAGATCCTGCTCTGGGGCTAAGGGGCAAAGAGTTCTCACTGTTCCATTGCTCCTGGTAGGGGTGAGACTGCAGTCAGCATGTGGACCCACAGTGGGAGTGGGCAGGTGACTAGGATGGAAGTCCCAGGAAAGTCCTCCTCCCAGCCCCCCACCAGGGCCTCAGAAAAAGAAAAAAGAAAAAAGAGAAAAATGTACATAAAGATAGTTAAGCATGAAATATATATCAATTATATTGACAGAGTAAGAAAGCTTCCCCAAAACTAAAGGTTAAAAAGCTTAAAGAGTAAGAAAAAAATATAGGAGGAAAATTTAATTGCTAGGTTTAATAAGTAAATCTCTACTTGAATTATGTATTCCTAAAAAAAAAAAAAACTAACACACTCCTGAAGAAAGAAAGAATATATTTGAGGGAAAAATGTATTTTTAACAAAAACTAAAAAATTCAAATTCTAGAACATCTAATGCATCTGAATGAAGGTGTATGAAAGTCATGCCAGCAATATAAAAAATGTACCCTTGGTGTAGAACACTAAAATTAACTACTATTAACTGATCATTCACAGGAAGAAAGAAAAAAAAATCCATCACACAAAACTAAAATCAAAGCAAACTAAAATCTAAGCTTTTTAATACAATGGATTCTTAAAGTATTCTACTGTGATCAAAAGATATAGTTCAGCCTGATTAATGTATAGATGTTATAAATATATACAAATGCAAGACTTTCATACTTTACACTGTTAGTGCACTCTTTGAACAACAGAACTGTGAAACAAAACCCAGGCACACCTAGTTTTAAGGCATTACCTCAAAATATTTTAGATGTTTTATTTTAATTTTATTATACAAATGAAAATTTTAATCCTCTGAACAGTTAAATAATCAGGCAAAGTACTGTGTGCGCTAAGAAATGTACATCAGAAGTCTCAAATGGCTAAGGCCAAAGGCAAGTTTAAAAGGATAGCCCAGAATTTCACTTTTCACTTTGATATTGCTTTCTGGCAAATATCAAAAACATTGTCTTTCTGGGGGATTTCCTATGCTCTTCTCCCACCCTGATAACTTGGCCTTCCCTTCAGGGGCAGCTTCCCCTCCGCCTTCAAACATAACAATGTGCTTCTTTTGACTTACTATTCCCCTCTTGTTACTAATTCTCTCTCTTCTCTTTCACTAACATGCTCCCAAAATGGCTAGGAGATTCATATTGCTTTAAATTCTTATCCATTCCCTACCTTCTAATCATGTCCCTTGCAGGAGTCAGCTGTCCTTACTCTGTCCCCTGAAGACTGGCCATCCAGCCTCTGGGTGCAGCCACCACCTCGAACAGCGTGACTACGAAATAGGATTCCAGCCCTCGAGTCTCATGAAGCTCCAAACCTTGACCTCCCCAGTTCGTCAGACCACCTCTTCAGTCTAAAAGGAAACCTGTAACCCTTCAAATGGATTCCAGTCTAAAAGGAAACTTGTAACCCTTCAGATGGATTCCCCCATCTGACAGTTAACTGACAGAGAGCCAATGTTCCCATTTCCTAGAAGGAAGCCTTTAGGTGCCCTTCCGGTCAGCTCACCTATCAGTCACTAGCATCCTTGACCCTCTTTGAAATGTCTTTTCTTTCAACACTTTCCATCTTCACAGAAATCACACTATTGTGGAGTTCACCACAAATACCAAAAAGATGATTGGCTCCCTTTCTCCAATTTCTATTCACATCTAGTATAACCTTCAAAATGCCACCAAGTCAATTTTCCGAAAGCACCGCTTTCATTAAAGACCATTATTAGTAGGAAGGGTTTTAGGTTTTTTAAAATAACAATCCCTAATGTCAGTGAAGAAGTAAGAAATAGACAATCCTCTACACTGCTGGTTGGAGAATAAACCGGTATATACCTTCTGGGGACAATGTACCAGGAAGGGATATAACCTGAGAAAGCAACCAAATATGTATACAAAGATTCTGTAGGGAATTTTAGTGCAGTATTACTTATATTAGCCACACACTGGGAGCAACTGAAATGTCCAAAAATAGCAGAATGCTTAAATAAGTTATGGAATACCCATCCAAAAGAAAAATTAGTGCTATTGTTAATATTCATATTTATAGAACTATTATAAAATTATAGCAAATTTAAAACAGCACATAATAGTATTTATGTTTTGTTTAAATTTTAGTTTTATAAATACACACAGGAAAAAAAAGGAGGGGAGAATATATATAGCAAAAGGTTAAACCATCTCTCAGTGTTAAGATTTTCAAACATACTTTATTCCTGATTTTCTATATTTTTCAAATTTTCAAATTACAAATTATTTTATTAATAACAAAATGCGATAAAAATTGTTCTAACCCCCTTTTCATTTCCTCAAAGCATTTAAACGGCATCATGTAAAGTGGACCGTGGAAGGAAAAAATAAACGTCCAGGGCTCACTATTGCCTAAAATGTAAACGCTCAACCACTCAATTTAGCATTCAAAGCTCCAATACAATCCAGCCTGATTAATGTTGCCCCCCTAATCCACTATTTAAGTCCCAAAGATCCAACTGTGACAGCTGACTTACACCACACACATTTCTTCATGCCTCTCTCTTCCTAGTTCTCCACCTCCACACCTATCTGGATACGTCCAGGCCCCTCTCGGTCTTTACCTGAAAACTGCTGCCCATGATGGCAGCTCATCCAGGAAATCTCCCAATTTTTTTAACTGAAATGACCTTGCTTCTCCAAGTCCTTCCCTCCCTGCCCTCCACTTTAGTATTCTACTTTCTAACTCATTTTAGTATTTTACCATGTACTATCTTCAATTATTATTTAACTATGTATGTGTGTATCTCCTATTTCACCAATAAGAAAGTCAGCTTGTTGAGGGCAGGGACTGTTTTTGCTTCTTTGGAATGTTCTTTCTCTTTCCTGTACTCAAAGTCCATCTCCCACAGTACTACCACAGTACTAAATGGCTGACATCTGATAATATTCACTAAGTAGAATTAGTTCAGATGTTTTCCAAATACAATTCTCCTACAGTGACATACATACATAAAGTACTTTTGTTTTTACCCCAAGATTCCAACTATTAAGGCGAGCTTCGATGTCGCTGTCATCCAAAGAAACAGCAGATTTTTTTGGAATGAGCTTCCTGAAAGACAAAAGACAAAAGAGAAGAAGGAAGGAAGAAATAAAGAAAAGGAAGAAGGGAGAGAGGGAGAGTGAGAGGGAAAAATAAAGAAAACAGAAAAGACAGAAAAGAGGACAAAATATATGTCATTCAGAGTAATGAGAATTTTGTGTGCTTTTCTGGTAGTGCTTTATTGCTCTCAAAGGAAAGGTTTATGTTACAGCTGAGCTAGAGTTCTCAATTCTAAGTAATGACTGTTTATTATAGCTGCTTAGGGCTATGAGGTGCCTTCACAATATATTCACACAGTAACTAGATTTCAAAAAAAAAAAAAACCACACATCAAAAGAATATCTTAAAAATTAATCCAGATTCTTCTAAGTTCTTTTACAAAAAGTTTTAATTGTGGTATACCACTTTAAAGGGGGGTGGGGAAACACTTGAAAAGATGAATTATTTATAATCCTTAAAATTAGTTAACAGGGAAGTTTGTGTTGATGTCCAAGAAGCTCTTTGTTCTTAAATTAATTCTTGTTCATACACTGAATATAAAGAGAAATAAGCTTTGGATTCACATCATGAGAATACAATTATGGTGAAATTTTACTTTTTTAAAAAATTAAAATTGCATGCTTTTTTCCCCTCCCATATAACTTATTATATTACACATTTATCAAAGCAGATTAAAACTTTAACTGAGCACAGACTAAAATCTGTGCCCAGAAATGGACAATGATCTAAAAGCTCTAAAAACTTAGAAAGGTAAATCTGTGTAAAATAATAATGCATATATTACAGCACAGCCAAAAAAATGTATTTTGAAATTAAATTTGTTGGCACACCATTTGCACACTTTTAGAAAACCTCACTACTAATAAATAAATCTACTTACCTATGATCATCTAAATTATCTGAAGTGATGAAAAATATACTAAAATGTTCTCCATATCTTATCTCCAAATTTCTATTGAACAAAATGTTGAATTTATTATATATACTATATTTAAATTCATTATTGTTTCTATTGTTGGTCCCCTGTTTCTCGTACGTCTTAAGAAAATGCACCTGCCTTGTTTATTTTGAGTAAATGAAATGGTTGATAATAACCCCACAAATATTTGAAATATGCTGCCCTTAAAATATTTTCCGAAGTTCCAAACTATCACTGGAGAAAATGCAGTGAGTTATGTTTAGAGCAATATGTGCTGAACAGTCACGCATCACACATGATCTCCTTGTAACTAAAAGTCATGTAACCCAAGACGAGCCAGAGTTACACAAGAAAGGCCATAGTAAGCAGGCAAAATTCTTCTCTTTAGAAAGCTAACTGGAATGCTCACTAGCACCTTGGTCAAACCAAAACTATGTTAAGCATTAGATGCAAGAGAGGCATTCACATTTCAGGACATAAACAGCTCACCTTCAGCAAAAATGCAGTATCCCCTACTTCACTACAAGTTAATCCAAGTTTCTTAAATTTATGACCACTGGGTGTCTAATTTTTTATATATATATATATATATATATATATATATATATATGTACTGAGTAAAAGGGAAATGGAAAAAAACAGCTACAAAATGAAGCTTTCCAAAGTTATTCTTCAATGCACAAGAGAAACAACACACTGCTTCACATCATGCCTCAGAATCATTGAGAAAGCAGAAGGAACACTATGGAATATACCAAACACACCATTTTCTTTGATATCAGGATGTTCACCAAAACCTTTAGGTTGTTTTCACTGTTTTTAAGTTAATTGTTGGAACTTTGACAAACATGAAACTAAAAATTTGTGGAGTTATTTTAAAATAACAAACAAACAAATGAAAGTAGAATCTGATCTTACACAACTCTTTGGGGTAATATTTTGTCCATCTTCTCTGGAGGTTGGACTCATAGAATGTGATCTCATTTGGAGCTTCGCAGTGTATTGTTCCCTACTAACAGACCAAAATAGTAACAATCAGAATGGGGGAAATTCAGAGGACAGAGGGCATTCAAATCTAGGATTACTAATTTTTTTCTTTTGGAAATGAGACGATTGTTTATATTTAAAAATAATGCTTCCATAGCAAAGAAAAAAGAAATGTGTATAATGACCATTTGTATTTCTCACATTTTATTTCATTTAGATTTAACTATACATAAAATGTCACCTAAATGCCACATACCTGCTTATAAACAAAGGCTATTTTAAAGTGCAACTGTAATAAACTACACATACTTAAATCTTTTCTCCTTCCTCCCTCTTTTCTACGTGAACAAAAGAAAAATGAAGCATATATTCTCAGAGGATAATTGTTTTAAAAGGTTAGTAAGTTTTATTGGATTCCTGTTGTACATCAAGATGAAGCCTTAAAATACATAAAATTTAAAAATCCTCATGTACTGAAAATTTGGATTAATTTGAAACCATGTCAGAAACTACAGATAAATCAGTCTTAAATTTAAAATATACCATGTTAATTCAGATAAAATGTTATAAGTACAGTATAAATAGGAAAATAGTTGAAGCTTCCAAATGAATTTGAATAAAAAGGCTTTTCTCCAATATGAAATATAATATAAAAATATCATTCTCAATATTTTACTTTAGCCTGGAATCTCTCATACATTTTTACTCAAGCTGCTTCAACGAAAGTTTCATTATTATGAATATCTATGCTCTGAACAGCTCCTTCAAGATAGATAAAATGGAAATTAACCATTAAAGAATGACTTAAAGTCACTAACTGTTAACCACAAGCCCTATCAGGATTCCCTTCACAAATACTGATCCATACTAAATATTCCCAAAGACAGAATAGTAGTTGAAAAAGACAAGATGACAATGAATTTGTTTTTGTTAGTAACACCAAAAGAATAACATTCCTTAGACTAGTTACTAAGTAATGTAAAATGTCTGAAAAAGCTATTTTAAAGAAGCTGTTGGGGCGCCTGGGTGGCTCAGTCGGTTAAGCGTCTGCCTTCAGCTCAGGTCGTCATCCCGGGGTCCTGGGATCGAGCCCCGCATCGGGCTCCCTGCTCATTGGGGAGCCTGCTTCTCCCTCTCCCACTCCCCCTGCTTGTGTTCCCTCTCTTGCTGTCTCTCTCTGTCAAATAAATAAATAAAATCTTTAAAAAAATAAATAAATAAAGAAGCTGTTAATTTTTTATACCTGTACTCAATATCCCAGATATCCAAATACTTAAAATCAAATGAGAAAAATAAAGTAATATTTTGAGAATAATTTCATTAGCCCATGTGCTTGAGCTGATACAAACATTTAAAACCTAGGATGTGGGAAGAGGCAACCTGATACACCATACTAAGCAGTGGCCTGTCCTTCTTTAAGAATAGATTAAACAATCATAAAAAGAGCTAACTTAAAAATTGAAAAATGCTTAAATATTAAAAGAAATTCTCATAGAAAATATTAATAAAAAAAGAGGACTGAAACATTTATTTATTTATTACACAGGGTGCATACATAAAACAACATATCCTTTAATTCACTTGTAGCTGTCCTCTGTACCAATCTACCTCTTTCCCTTCACAATAAATTTTCAAAATAAGTTATTAGATCCATGTCCTAACCTGCCATACACTTATCAATCAACTGCAATCTGACTTCCACTCATCCTGAAAGTGCTGCAATAAGTCATCAACGATCTCCTAGTTGCTCAAGCAAATGAGCCGCTATCGGTCCTTACCCTAGTTGATCTCACTAAAACATCAGGAACAGTGTTTTACAGATGCCACATTCACTGCCTCCGTAGAACCATTCTTTCCCGATTCTCATTCGATCCTTCAGAAATCTCCTTCACCATAACCTTCAGTAGCTTTTATTTCCCTGCCCACCCCAACCATGCTATAATCTCAGGGTTCTGCGTCTAACCTTGTTTATTTCCATTTTACATGCATTCCCTCTGGACAATCCAAAGTGCTAATAAAACAACTATCCATTTTTCAAATAACAAGGAGCTTTGGTTGCCAAATCTACATTTCCAACCCAAATTGCTCTCAGCCTCCAACCCCATTACAAATACAAATTGAAAAGCCCTACTTACTTACAATCCAACGTGTCCAAAACTAAATTTATTAGATTGTCCCTAAAACATGCTCCAATTCAGGCTAAATAAAGCAGAGGCATTGCTGAAGCCAGTTTCTTATGCAGGCAGTCGAGACAACCAATGAAGGAGGCCTTATCACTGCTAAAATCTGGCTGACACAAGGGCGCCTGGGTGGCTCAGATGGTTAAGCGTCTGCCTTCGGCTCAGGTCATGATCTCAGGGTCCTGGGATTGAGTCCCGCATCGGGCTCCCTGCTCCTTGGGAGCCTGCTTCTCCCTCTGCCTTTCTCTCTCGCTCTGTCTCTCATGAATAAAAAAATAATAATAAAATAATAAAATAAAATAAAATCTGGCTGACACAAGAGACACAGGATGTTAGGCACAGAAGTTTAGTTTCTTGCCACTGGGACTGTCTCCAGCTGGAAACACCATTAACTGGAACTCAAAGTAGATAGACAGTTCAAACGCACAGTGATGGCGCTGACGGTCAGGGTGACAGTGAGAGAGAGGATAGGAGACAAAGCTCAACCCTATAAACCTCTTTAGGAAGAGTAACAGGTGCTATCTACCACACAGAATAACAAGGCGTGGTGCTCATAGAGCACCTGGTTCAGGGGACATAATGACAGGAGCTTGTGGTTATGGTACTTGCGCCAATGAGAAGAGAGAGACTGTGTCTTGATCAATTTCAGAGTGCTGAAACTGACACAGAAACATTAGTAAGCATGTTACTAAGTTTCCTGACATGCAAATGCCTCTTTCCTCCTCAGAAGGAATAAAACTGTAGGAAATACAAATTTTTCCCTTTTACTTTTTCCTAATGCTAAAATATTTCGGCAAGAATCCAGAACCATTCTCTCAGCATCATTCTTGATTCCAAATACTAGAGAAACAAAGACTTGTCCCCATAAAGATAGAGATAAGACATAAGACATGTAAGATTTAGAAGCCTAAAGGAAGACCAATCAAATGTCCTCCTGCAAAAGAAACTTACCATATATATATAAAAGGGAAACTTCTAAATAACAACTTTAATTTGCGTTTCCAATGTCATTCAAGGGGATATTTCAGATACAAAATGGAAATGAACCTGTGATCATAAAAATGTGCTTACAAATGAAAAACATGATTACCAAATTTTAAAATCATAATGGAAGAAGAGAATAGCAGATTAAATATAGTATAAAATCAAATCAGTGAATTAGAAAACTAGTTCAAGAAATATTCAGGAAAACGGTATGGAGGTTCCTCAAAAAGTTGAAAATAGAGCTACCATATGATCCAGCAATTGCACTACTGGGTATTTAGCCCAAAGATACAAAAGTAGGGATCCGAAGGGGTACGTGCACCCCGATGTTTATAGCAGCAATGTCCACAATAGCCAAACTGTGGAAAGAGCTTAGATGTCCATCAACAGATGAATGGATAAAGAAGAAGTGGTATATATATACAATGGAATATTATGCAGCCATCAAAAGGAATGAGATCTTGCCATTTGCAACGACGTGGATAGAACTGGAGGGTATTATGTTGAGTGAAATAAGTCAAACAGAGAAAGACATGTATCATATGATCTCACTGATATGAGGAATTCTTAATTGCAGGAAACAAACTGAGGGTTGCTGGAGTGGGGGGGGTGGGAGGGATGGGCTGACTGGGTGATAGACACTGGGGAGGGTATGTGCTCTGGTAAGCGCTGTGAATTGTGCAAGACTGTTGAATCTCAGATCTGTGCCTCTGAAACAAATAATGCAATATATGTTAAGAAAAAAAAAAAAGAAGAAGAAGAAGGTAGCGGGAGGGGAAGAATGAAGCGGGGGAAATCGGAGGGGTAGATGAACCATGAGAGACGATGGACTCTGAAAAACAAACTGAGGGTTCTAGAGGGGAGGGGGGTGGGGGTATGGGTTAGCCTGGTGGTGGGTATTGAGGAGGGCACGTTCTGCATGGAGCACTGGGTGTTATGCACAAACAATGAATCATGGAACACTTCATCTAAAACTAATGATGTAATGTATGGGGATTAACATAAGAATTAAAAAAATTAAAAAAAAAAAGAAATATTCAGATAACAAAGGAAAAAATAAGAGGATGATTATAATAAATGAAAACGCAAGAGATAAGGTAGAAAGATTCATAATCTCTAACATCGAAATAATATGAATTCCAAAAGAAGTAAATAAAACAGAAATGGGGGAAATAATAATTAAGAAATAGTAGTGACAGTGCCAGTCAAGACTGCATCAGAGAAGAGCTTAAAAGAGTAACTTACGATGCCACTTTTAGCTAGAACAAATGCAGTGCCATGAAAAGGATGGAAACTGAAGGTCTGCCAGGCTCTGGTTCCAGAAACAACTAGAGACAGCAGGAAGTGTGACTCTGGAGAAGTAATAGGGAATCAAAGTTCCCCAAAGTAGAGGAACAAAGTCAAACTCACCAAAAATCCAGAGGTGGGGATGGATATCCTTGCTCTTGAGAGGAAGCTGAAAATCAGTGTGGTGATCACTTCTGAAAGCTATGGCTTATAAAAAACTGTATGCTTAGGAAAAGCAAAGGACACAGATATAGCCTCAAAAACCAAGGAATCAGACTAGCTTCATGTGAAAGGGACAGAATTCAAAATGAAAAGAGACATTTGATTCTCCAAATTCCTACAAACAGGAGGCAGGCTGGGAAACTACTCAGCTTAAAGCAAATCATTCCTTATAATTAAAAAAAAAAAAAAAAAAAGATAATTCAGAGGGAAAAGCCAAAAGCCCAAAGGGCAGAAGAGCAAAGAGCTGGGAAGGAACACTAAACCCTTATCAAGAAACAGGCAACAAATGCCTGGCTAGATTTCAGAACTGCTACAGAATTGTCATCACTATGTGTCTCTTGCTCTCCCTGGTTTGTGAATGGGAGTTCTCCAGACCCTCTACCACGTGTTGGCTGTATGGCTGGCGGTGGGGGGTATAACTTGTTCCTTTAGTTCATAGGTGTTTACATTGGAAGCCACACCAAGGAAGCCTCAACTAAATCTGGATATGATTTTTATTAAGTTTTTTTTAAGATTTTGTCAGAGAGAGAGAGAGAGCACAAACAGGGGGAGCAGCAAGCAGAGGGAGAAGCAGGCTCCCCACTGAGCAAGAGCCCAATGCAGGTCTCGATCCCAGGACCCTGAGATCATGACCTGCACCAAAGGCAGATGCTTAACCAACTGAGCTACCCAGGAGTACCTGATTTTTATTAAGTTTATTGAGGTATAATTTATGTACAAATAAATGGTATCCATTTAAAATGCAGTTTGATGAGTTTTGACAAATACCTGTATAACCACCACAATAAAGACACAGATTCTTTCCATTGCACCCGAAAGTTCCCTTGAGCTCCTTTGTTATCAATCTCCTGCAAACCCAGACAACCTCCGTTTAGTAGAATCTTGTGTATATGGAATCAAACAGTATTACATTTTTATGTCTGGCTTATCTCACTGAGGAAAATGTTTTTGAGATTCAGCCAGATTGTTACATGTATCAAAAGTTCATTTCTTGAGGCACCTGAGTGTCTCAGTCGATTAAACATCCAACTCTCAGTTTCAGCTCAGGTCATGACCTCATGGGTTGTGAGATGGAGCCCCTTGTGGGGCTCCGTACTCAGCGGGGAATCTTCTTGAAAGATACTCTCCCTCTGCCCCTCCTTCCACTCATTCACGTGCTCTGTCGCTCTCTCCCTCAAATAAATAAATCTTTTTTTTTTTCAAAGTCCACTTCTTTTTATTGATTAGTAGTATTCCCTTATATGAATGAACCATAATTCGCATATATATTCGTGTGCTGATGGCCATGGAGACTGTCTCCACATTTTGGATACAATGAAAAAAAGCTGCTATGAGCATTCAAATTCAAGTATTTATGTGGACATGTGCTTTCATTTCTCTTGACTAAATGCCTGGGAATAGAATTATGGGGTCATATGGTAAGTTACCTTAAACTTTTTAAGAAATTGACAAACTGTTTTCCAAAGTGGTTGTGCCATTTCACATTCCATCAACACTGTATGAGCCTTCCCATTTCATCGCATCATCACCATAGTGGCTTTCGCAGTCTTTATCATTTTACCCACTCAGACATGTGTGGGGTGGTATCCCATGGTGCCTGATCATATTCATTTCTCTAATCAGGAATGATGCTGACCATCTTTTCACGTGTGTATATGACTCACTGATAGATTTTCTTTTGTGAGGTGTCTGTAAAATCTTTTGCACATTGGGTTGTCTTTTTCTTGAGTTATAAAGAGTTCTTCACATATTCTAGACACAGGTCCTTTGTCAGACATTTGTATTTAGAGTATTTTCTCCCATTCTGTGCCTTGCCAGGTGATTTTCCAAATGGTGTCTTTCAAAGAAAAAGGTTTCACTTTTGATAGCCCGGTTTATAACTTATTTCTTCGTTGTGGTTTTTTTTTTTTTTAATATCCTATTTCAGAAATCTTTGCCTACTCCTAGGTCATAAAGATCTGTTTACTTTTAAAAAGTTCTCTAGTGTTGGGGCGCCTAGGTGGCTCAGTCAGTAAAGTGTCTATCTTCAGCTCAGGTCATGATCCAAGGGTCCTGGGGATCAAGTCCCACATAGGGCTCCCTGCTCAGTGGGGAATCTGCTTCTCCTTCTGCCTCTCCCCCTGGCTTGTTCTCTCTCTCTGTCGCTCTCTCTCTCAAATAAATAAATCTTTAAAAAAAAAATTTCTCTAGTGTTTAGCATTTTCATTTGAGTTTATAACCCATTTCATTTTTTCCCATATGGATATCCAGTTGTTCCCCCATAATTTGATTTAATTCCTTTCTTCATTTAATTTCATTGCCATCTTTGTGGAAAATCAGTTGACCATATACATGCAGACGTATTTTTAGAATTTCTGTTCTAATCTATGACTTTATCTATCTTCTCACCAACACTGATATCTCTATTACTGTAGCTTTAATTCTAAAAATCAGGAACGTTAAGTCCTCTTTCTTTTCTTTATATATAATTGCTTTGATTTTTCATGGTTAACTTAAATCGAGCAGAGAAAGTTCCCCTCTATTCCTAATTTGCTGAGAGTTTTTATCATGGATGGTTGTTGCATCTCGTTAAATGCTTTTTCTGCATCTACTGAGATGGTGACATGATTTTTCTTTCTTATTTATGTGACGAAATAGATTTTCAAATGCCAAAAACCCTCATTCCTGGGATAAGCTCCATACATACATGATATGTTATCCTTGTTATCCTTTTTCTGGATACAATTTGTTAATTAAGAATGTTTATGTCCATGAGGGAATACTGGTATGCAGTTTTATGTTCTTGTAATGTCTTTGTCTTCTTTTGGAAACAACATAATACTGAATTAACAAAATCAGTTGGGAAGCATTCCCTCTTCCTCTATTTCCTGGAAAAATTTCATGCAGGATGATATTTCTTCCATAAAAGCCTGATAAAATTCACCAAGGAAGCTATCTGGGTTTGGAGATTTCTTTGAGGAAAGGTGGTTAATTACGAATTTAAGTTTCCTTGGTAGATAATAGGGCTACTCAAATTTCCCATTTCTTCTTGAGTCATTATTTGTTCTGTGTCTTTCAGGGAACGTGTCCACTTCCTCAAAGTTTTCAGGGATATAAAGTTGTTTATATTATTCTCTTATTACATTCTTAATGTGTGCAGGATCCATATGGAGTCTCCTTTTCATTCTTGATATTGCTAACTTGTGTTTTCTCTTTTTTATTTTTAATTATGGCAAAATACACATAACATAAAATTTACTGTCTTAACCATTTTTAAGTGTATAGTTCAGTGGCATTAAGTACATTCACAGGGGCGCCTGCATGGCTCAGCTGGTTAGGTGTTGGACTCTTGGGTTTTGGCTCAGGGCATCTCAGGATCCTGGGATCAAGCCCTGCACCCATCTCCATGCTGAGCACAGAGTCTGCTTGTTCCTCTCCCTCTGCTCCTACCCCCACTCGTGCTTTCACACTCTAATAAATAAAATCTTTAAAAAAATAGTTCATGCATATTGCTGTACACCCATCATCACCATCCATCTCTAGAACGTTTTCATCTTTCCAAACTAAAACTCTGTACTCACTAAACAATAACTCCCCATTCCTCTCTGCCTACAGCCTTTGGCAAACACCATTCTGTCTGCCTTTATGAATCTGACTACTTTAGGTACCTCACAGAAGTGGAAACATACAGTATTTGTCTTCTTGTGATTGGCTTATTTCCCCTACAAGTTTCATCCATGCTGTAACACGTGTCAGAATTTCCTTCCTTTTTAAGGCTTACTCATCTTCCATTGTATGTTTATACCACATTTTCTTTCCATTCATCAACCGATGAATACTTGGAATTCTTCCACCTTTTGGCTATTTTATTTTATTTAAGATTTTATTTATTTATTTGACAGAGAGAGACACAGCGAGAGAGAGAACACAAGCAGGGGGAGCAGGAGAGGAAGAAGCAGGCTTCCCGTGGAGCAGGGAGCCCGATGTGGGGCTCGATCCCAGGACCCTGGGATCATGACCTGAGCTGAAGGCAGACGCTTAACGACTGAGCCACCCAGGCGCCCCTGTAGAAGTTTGTTTTGTTTTGTTTTGTTTAGAGAGTGCACACGTGCATGAACCAAGGGACAGAGGGGCAGGGGGGAGAGGGAGAGAATTTTAGCAGACTCCAAGCTGAGCTCAGAGCCCAACTCAGGGCTCAGTACCATGACCCCAAGATCATGACACGAGTCAAAATCAAGAGTCGGATGCCTAAATGACTGAGCCACCCAAGCATTCCAAGTTGTAGAATTTTTTTATATATTCTGAAAATTAACCATGTTTCAATTTGCAAATATTTTCTCCCATTGCATGGGATGTCTTTTCATTCTGTTGATTGCATCCTTTGATACACAAAAGTTTCTAATTTCGATGTAACTCAATTCATCTGTTTTTTTGCTTTTGGTGTCATATCCAATAAATCACTGCCAAATCCACTGTCATGAAGCTTCTCCCCTATATTTTCAACTAAAAGTTTTATAGTTGTAGCTCTTATGTTTAGGTCTTTGATCCATTTTGAGTTAGTTTTTGTATATAGTGTAAGGTAAAAGTCCACCTTCATTCTCTTGTATGTGTTTTGCATCCAGTTTTCCCAGCACAATTTGCTGAAAAAGCTGTCCTTTTCCTATTGAGTGGCCTTGGCACCCCTGACAAAAATAATTTGGTCATATATGCAAGGGTTTATTTCTGGGGTCTCTATCCTAGAATATTTTTCTATATATATCTGTCTTTATGTTAATATTATTGTTTTGATTACTTGGGCTTTGCAATAAATTTTGAAATCAGGCAGTGTGAGAATTCCAGTTTTGTTCTTCTTTTCCAAGATTGTTCTGGCTATTCATTGTCACCTGAGATTCCATATGAATTTTAGGATGGATTTTTGTATTTCTGGGGGGGGGAAAAAAAAACACACATCACTGGAATCTTGATAGTATTGCATTGGATCCATACATCACTTTGTGTAGTATTGGCATCTTAACATATTAAGTCTTCCATGAGCACAGGATGTCTTTCCATTTACTAGTGACTTCCTTAATTTCTTTCTGCAACATTTTGTAGCTTTACACCTCAATTTACTCCTAAGTATTTTATTCTTTTTGAGGCTATTGTAAATGGAATTGTTTTCTTAATTCCTTTTCAGATTGTTTATTGTTAGTGTATTAAAAAAAGCAACTGATTTTTTTGTGTTGGTTTTGTATCCTGCTGCTTTGTTGAATTTATTAGTTCTAACAGTTTTTTATGGAATACATAGGGTTTTATATGTATAAGATCATGTCACCCATGAACAGAGAAGATTTTACTTCTTCCTTTCCAATTTGGATGCCTTTTTCTTGCCTAATTGCTAAAGCTAGAGCTTCTAGTACTGTGTTGAATAGAAGTGACAAGAGTGGGCATCATTGTCCTGTTTCTTGACCTTAGAGGAAAGTCTTTGTCTTTCAACATTAAGTATGATGTTGGCTATCTGCTTTTCATATTTTG
Source organism: Neomonachus schauinslandi (assembly GCF_002201575.2). Classification (NCBI taxonomy): domain Eukaryota; kingdom Metazoa; phylum Chordata; class Mammalia; order Carnivora; family Phocidae; genus Neomonachus; species Neomonachus schauinslandi. The sequence continues at coordinate 47,412,549 of NC_058417.1, read as the reverse complement.
AGATAATTTCCTTCTATTCCTAGTTTATTATTTTTATCATGAAAGGGTATTAAATTTTGTCAGATGCTTTTTCTGGATCAATTGAGATGATCACGTGGTTTTTTTCTGTCATTCTGTTTATGCAATATATTATATTGATTGAATTTCATATGTAGAATTATCCTTGCATTCCAGGAATATCCCACTTGGTCATGGTATATAATCCTTTTAATGTGCTGCCAGATTCTGTTTGCTAGTTGTTCTTTCTTTCTTTTCTTTAAGATTTTTACATCAATATTCATCAGGGAAATTGGTCTGTAGTTTTCCAGTAGTGTCTTTGTCTGGCTTTAGTATCAGGGTAATGTTGACCTCATGCCATGAATTGAAAGTGCTTCCTCCTCTTCAATTTTTGGAAGAGTTTGAGGAGGATTGGTGTTAAATATTCTTTAGATGCTCGGTAGGATTCACACATGAAGCCATCTGGTCCTAAACTTTTTTTGTTGTGAGACTGTTGAATATTCCTTCAATCACCTTACCAGTTACAGGTCTTTTCAGATTTTCTATTTCTTCATGATTCAGGCTTTGTAGATTGTGTGTTTCTAGTAATTTGCCCATTTCATCTGGCTTATCCCATTTGTTGGCATATATCTGTTCATCATACTCACCTATAATCCTTTTCATTTCCATAAAATCAGTTGTACTATCCCCTCTTTCATTTCTAATTTCAGTTGAGTCTTCTTTCTATTCTAGTCAATTCAGCTAAAGGTGGTTTGTCAATTTTGTTGATTTTTTTGAAGAAAACAATTCTGGTTTTATTTTTTCCCTAATGTTTTTTTTCATTCTCCATTTTGTTTATCTCTGCTCTCATTTTTATTACTTCCTTTCGTCTGCTAAATCTGGAGTTTGTTCTTCTTTTTCCAGTTCCTTAAGATGAAAATTTAGGTTGTCAATGTGAGATCTTTCTTCTTTTTAATGTAAGCTTTTACAGCTATAAATATCCCTCTTAGCACTGCTCTCACAGCATCTCACATGTTTTGGTTCATTGTGTTTTCATTTGCATTAATCTCAAGATATTTTCTAATGTCCCTTTTAATTTCTTCTTTACTCATAGCTTGCTCAGACTGAGTTTAATCCCATACATTTATGAATTTTCCAGTTTTACTTCTGCTACTGACTTCTAGTTTCCCTATATTTTGATCAGAAAAAAATACTGTGTGATTTCAATTTTTCAAAATTTATTAAGACTTTTTGTGGCCTACCATATGGCTTACCCTAAAGAATATTCCATGTGCTCCTGAGAAAAATGTGTATTCTGCTATTGTTAGGTGATTTGCTCTGTATATATCTGTTTGGTCCAATTGGTCTATAGTGTTGTTCAAGTTTTCTATTTCTTAATTGATCTTCTGTCTGATTGTTCTATCCATTATTGAATGTGGGAATGTGGGGGTACTGAGGTTTCCTATTATTATAGAGCTATTTCTCCCTTCAGTTCTGTCAGTGTTTGCCTCATATATTTAGGACTTCTGATGTTTGGTGCATCTATGTTTATAACTGTTAAATCTTCTTGGTGAACTGACCCTTTTATCATAATATAATGCCCTTCTTTGTCTCCTAACAGTTTTTTATTTAAAGTCCATTTTGTATGATAAATAGCCACCTCTGCTCTCCTTTGGTTACTATTTACATGGAATATCTTGTTTCATCCTTTCACTTTTAATGTGTGTGTGTCCTTAGATCTAAAGTGAGTCTCCTGTAAACAGCATATAGTTGGATACTGGCATTTTTTATCCATTCTTCTAAGCCATGACTTTTCATTGTGGAGTTTAATACATTTACACATAAAGTGCAATTAATCAGTGATAGACAAAGACTTACTTTTGCCATTTTGTTATCTTCTGTATTCTTATAGCTTGTCTCTCATTTCCTTCCTTACTGCCTGCCCTTTTTATTTAGTTGATTTTTTTTGTAGTGACATGTTTTGATTCCCTTCTCATAGCCTTTTGTGTATATTTTCTTTGTGGTTACCATGAAGATCACACACACACACACAAAAAAAAAAACCCTAAAGTTACAACAATATATTTTAAACTTCAATTGCATACAAAACCTCTACTCCTTTACAGCTCCACATCTCTCCCCACAGCTTTTTGTTACTTATACCATGTACTCATTAACACATATTTATAATTATTTTATGCATATTTCTTTATACTCCTATAAAAAACAAAAAATGGAATTATAAGCCAAAATTAAAATTATACAGGTTTTTATATTTGCCCCTGTATTTCTTTTTATTTGATCAGTCTGACCAAGATTTATCAATTTTATTTAGCTTTTCAAAAAAAAAATCAATGTGGGACCCCTGGGTGGCTCAGTCAGTTAAGCATCTGCCTTTGGCTCAGGTCATGATCCCAGCATCCTGGGATGGAGTCCCGCATCGGGCTCCTTGCTCAGTGGGACTCCCTCCCTCTGCCTGACGCTCCCCCTACTTGTGCACTCTCTCTGACAAACAAAATCTTTAAAAAAAAAAAAATCAATGCTTGGTTCATTGATGTTTCTCTGTTGTTTTCTGTTGCATTGAATTCCACTCATCTTTTTCCTTCATTCTACTTACACTGAGTCCACTCACCTCTTATTTTTCCAGCTTCCAAAGGGGGGAGCTGTGATCACTGATTTTAGATATCTCTTTTCTTTTTAGAGATTTTATTTATTTATTTTAGAAACACACAGAGAGAGAGAGAAGGCGCACAAGCTGGGGGGTAGGGCAGAGGGAGAGAGAGAGAATCTCAAGCAAACTCTGTGCTGAGCATGGAGCCTGACACTGGGCTCAATCCTAGGACCCTGAAATCATGACCTGAGCTGAAATCAAGAGTCAGACACTTAACTGACTGAGCCACCCAGGCACTCCGATATCTCTTTACTGCTATACGCATTAGAAACTCTAAATTTCCCTCTAAGCACTGCCTTAGCTGTACCTCATATATTTTGTATTTTCCTTATCTTTTGTTTGAAAATATTTTCTAAATTCCCTTGTGATTTCTTTCTTAAACAATGGATTTCTTAGAAGTGATTTTCTGGAGGGCACCTGGCTGACTCAGTGGGGCACACAACTCTTGATCTCAGGGTTGTGAGTTTGAGCCCCACATTGGGTGTGAAGATCATTTAAAATTAAATCTTTTTTTTTAAAGTTTTTTTTAATTTATAAACATTTGAGGGCTTTTCTGGATGTACAATATTAGTGTTCATTTCTCATTAAATTCAAATGAGGACAGAATATATACTCCATGTCTTTCATCTTCTGAGATCAATTGAGATTTCTTTTATGACCCAGAGATGAACTATCTGGATGAACATTCCATATGCACTTAAAGGATGTGTAATCTGCACTTATCGGGTGCGGTATTTTATAGATGTCAGTGAGGTTGAGGTAGGTCAGTCAGTGCACTTTTCAAATCCTCTATCCTTATTGATTTTTCTGCTCCATCAGTTCCTAAGAAAGGGTGTTAAAATCTGCAATGTTTGTGGATTTGTCTATTTCTCCCTTTAGCTGTTGTTTTGCCTTGTGTTTTTGAAGCTTTACTGTTTGCTACATACACATTTATAATTGTTATGTCATGCTTATGAACTGACCCTTATATCATTACAAAATTATGTTTGTCTCTAATAATTCTCCTTAGTTTAGTCTATCTTATCTGATATTTAATATAGCTATTCCAATTTTCTTAGCTTATTGTTTTCATTTTACATCTCTTTACATTCTATATCTCTTTCAATTTACTTATCTTTGTATTTTAAAGTATGTCTCTTATAGATAACATACAATCGGTTCTTGGCTTTTTTAATCCAATATAACAACCACTGCCTTTGGATTGGACTGTTGAGTCCATTTACATTTAATGTAATTATTGATATAGTTCTATTAAGTCTGCATGTTGCTATTTGTTTTGTATTTATCCCATCTCCTCTTTGTTCCTCTGTTCTTCTTTCCCTACCTTCTTTTGTGTTGACTACTTTACTGTATTCCATTTTAATCCTTTTAGTTATATTTCTTCCTGGTTACAGATCTATTATATTTTTAGTACTTGTTCAAGGTATGTGCTATGCAACATCTAATACGGCTCCCAATGATCCCCATCTCCTGGTATTCATACCCTTGTATATAAGCCCTTTTCCTTGAGTGTACGCTGAACCTAATGATTTACTTCTTTTTTTTTTTTTTAAAGATTTTATTATTCATTCATGAGAGACAGAGAGAGAGAGACAGAGGCAGAGGGAGAAGCAGGCTCCCCGCGGAGCAGGGAGCCCGATGCGGGACTCGATCCCGGGGCTCAACCAACTGAGCCACCCAGGCGCCCTGATTTACTTCTAATAACCTGAATCTAACACAAGTGATAGGCTATCACCTCCAAGATTAGCTTACAAAAAGACCCTGGTTTCCAACTTGCTTATTCTCTCTAATGCAAACAAACTGCCATATTGCATGCTGTCCATTGGAGAAGTCTAAACAACAAGAAACTGAGGGAAGCCTGTGAAGGAAAGCCATAAGACTGAGGCCCTCAGACAAACACCCCACAAATACTTTGCAGCTTTATAAGAGAACCTGAGCCACAAATCCCAGCTACGTCATGTACACAAGATAATAAATGTTTATTGTTTTTAAGCTGCTAAGACTTGGAGTAATTTGGTATGCAGCAATAGATAATGACTAATACAGATTTTGGTACTTGGAAGGGAGGTACTGCCTAAAAATGTGGAAATGTCATTTGAACCAGATAGTAGTTGGGAGTCTGGAAGGACTTTAAATAGTATGCTAGAGAAAGACAAAATTGACTTGAAGAAGCTGTAGGTAGAAATCTGGAATTTGAGGACACTGCCAGTGAGAGCTCAAGATGAAGTGAGAGGCATGTTATTAAAAACCAGAGGAAGAGGGATCCTTTTTATACAGTGGCAGAAAACCACACTTCAGTAACATGTAAAATAGAAAAGTTGTTAATAAATTGGGTAAGTGGGGCACCTGGGTGGCTCAGTCGGTTAAGTGGCTGCCTTCAGCTCAGGTCATGATCCCAGGGTCCTGGGATCGAGCCCCGCATCGGGCTCCCTGCTCGGCGGAGAGCCTGCTTCTCCCTCTCCCTCTGTCTGCCACTCTGCCTACTTGTGCTCTCTATCTCTGTTAAATAAATAAAAATCTTTTAAATAAATAAATAAATAAATAAATAGGGTAAGTGACATGGTGAAGGAAATTCCCAAGCAAAGTATTTCTTGTTGCCTACAGTAAAATGCAAGAGGAGAGTAATAAATTAAAAGAAAAAAGAACCAGGGCTTCATGGTTTTAAAAATTCTCAGTCTCCAGCTGGCAAAAGATGCTAAAGTAAGAAATGGCATCCAAGTGAAGTTTGGGCACTGCCTAGAGATAAAGCCAAGAGTATAAATGAAAAACCTTTTTTTTTTAAGATCAAAAAGATTAAAGGTGGTACATCAGGGTACTATACATAAACACACAGTGACCTTTAAAAAAGATTAAGCCTATGCCATACAGATTCTCTCAGTCAAACAACAGAGTCTCTAGAAAGGTTATGGTCATTGTCCCTCAATCTTCTCAGAAGAACCCAATGTGGAAAGGGAATCTCAATGAGATTAATACATGTGGCTTTTGTCTAATGGAATGAACATGAATGAGATGTACAGGAGGTCTACAAAGTTTTTGAGAAAATTATATCAGAGAGAGATACTTCTCTCCTGGACTGAAAAGACAGAGTACAAAATGAAAAGGGGCCACTGGACCCCCAAAATTCTGGAAGGAAGCAGGTCGAGAAAACTACTCAGCTGCAAATACATGCTATCTTTCATGAAAAAGGAAGAACTCAGAAGATAGAATCAAGAATCCAGTGGAAGGAGCCAAGAGACATGGAATATTATTCCCAGGTCTTAAGCCTTAATTAAGGAATTTTTAATATTTGTCCAACTGGATTTTAGAATTGCTATGGACCAGTGACTACTATGTGCCTCTTATTATTCTCCTTTTTAGAAATGTCTATAGTGATTATTGTAGTTGGGTGTGTGGGGAGCAGGTAACTATTTTTTTTTTTTTTTAAGATTTTATTTATTTGAGAGAGAGAGAATGAGAGAGAGAGAACACATGAGAGGGGATAGGGTCAGAGGACGAAGCAGACTCCCTGCCGAGCAGGGAGCCCGATGCGGGACTCGATCCAGGGACTCCAGGATCATGACCTGAGCCAAAGGCAGTCGCCCAACCAACTGAGCCACCCAGGCACCCGGGAGCAGGTAACTATTAAAACAGACATTTCTTCAAAGAAGATATATGAATGGCCATTAAGCACATGAAAAGATGCTCAGCATAATTAGTTATTAGGGGAATGCAAATTAAAACCATAATGCAATACCACTACATGCCCATTAAAATGACCAAAATCAAAAACACTGATAATACCAAGAGTTGAGGATGTGAAAAAACTGAAACACTCACACATTGCTAGTGGGGATGTAAAACGGTACTGCCACAGTGGAACATAGTTTGATATTTCCCTTAAAAAGTTAACTATACATTTATCATATAACCCACTGCTAGATATCTACCCAAAAGAAATGAAAAACACGTGTTCAAACAAAAATTTGCAATATGAATGTCCATAGCAGCATTATTCATCATAAACTATAGATACATGCAACATGAACTTCAATAATAACACACTAAGGGCGCCTGGGTGGCTCAGTCGGTTAAGAGGCTGCCTTCGGCTCAGGTCATGATCCCAGGGTCCTGGGATCGAGCCCCGCGTCGGGCTCTCTGCTCGGTGGGGAGTCTGCTTCTCCCTTTCCCTTTGCTGCTCCCCCTGCTTGTACTCTCTCGCTTGCACTCTCTGTCTCTCAAATAAAATCCTTAAAAAATAATAACACACTAAGTGAAAGAACCAGATGCAATAAGACTATATAGTTTATGATTCCACTCATATGAAATTTCTAGAAAAGGCAAAACTATAGGGACAAAAAACAGATCACTGCTTGCCCGGGCCTTGGACTGTAATTCCGTATTATAAAGACATTAATTCTTCCCAAATTGATCTACAAACTCAATACATTCCCAATCACAATCTCAACGGAGGGGTGTCTGTGTGTGTGTGTATAAACTGGCAAGCTATTTATAAAATTTAAATGAGAATGTAAAGAACCAAGAAGAGCATACACTACACTACTAAAAATCAAGATTTATTTCAAAGCTACAGTAATTAAGGCAGCATAGAATAGCACACAGATAGACAAACAGACCAATGGAGGAGGTAAGAGTCCAGAAACAAACCCACACAAATAAGATTTCCTAGTTTACAATAATGATGCCAACTACAGGAATGGGGAAAGAATGGCTTTTTTTTTTTCTTAAGATGCTGGATCAAATGGCTATCTGCCATCCTAGGCCCGTGGCAGGGGGGTGTGGCAGGGAGCCCTACCTCACTTCATATGTAAAAATCAACTCCAGTGTAGCACGTGCCTAAACCAGAAGGATAAAATTAGAAAGCTTCTAGAAGCTAACATAGGCAAGTATCTCCATGATCCTGGGATAGGTAAGGCAAGAAATCTTAAACAGGACACACAAAAAAGAAGCACAAACAATATCAGAGACAAGTAACAAATAAAACTATATTATAATTTAATATACTCAACAGAACACACAGTGAAAGTAGGAGAAGATATTTGCCATACATGTATCAACAAACAATGTGTATACAGAATATATAAAGAATTATGACAAATCAATATAGAAAAGACTGACAAACTATTTTTCATTAAAAAATGAAAGGAACTTCACCAGATGGCCAAAAAGCATGGGGAAAAGTGCTCGATGTCATTAGTCATGAGGGAAAATGCAAGTTAAAACACCATACTAGAATTGCTAAAACTAAAAGAAACTAACAAATCAAGTGCTGGGAAAGATGGGGAGCCACAGACTCTGAAGTTCTACCACGGAAATGTAAATTGCTATAACCATTTGGGAAAATTCTTTGGCAGTATCTACTGTAATTACACTTCCAAGTCAACATAGTGTACATATGTGCGCTAAAAGACATGTAAAAGAATGTTCACAGCAGAATTATTTATAATAGCCAAAACCTGGAAAAAACCCAAATGCCCAGTAACAGTAGAATGGATATATAAATGTGATATATTCACACAGCAGTAAAATTTTAAAAAAATAATAATCCATTGCTAAATGCAACAACATGCATCAATCTCCCAACATACTGTTGAGCCAATGAAACTAGAAAAAAATGAACATACTTTATGAATCAGAAACAGTTAAAACTAATCTATGGTGATATAATGCAGAATAGTGGTTACTCTGGGGGTCTGATAAATGACTGGGAAGGAGCAAGACAGAGGTTTCTGGAGAGCTGGTGATATTCTCTATCTTGATTTAAAAGGTGGCTATATTAAGGTATTCATTTTGTAAAACTTCATCAAGATTGAGATTGTGTGTCTTGTTGTATGTTACATGTTGATTTTAAAAGTTTGCCACAAAGATTGAACTACAGCTACATTTATTAACATGGATGAATCTGAGAAATATAATGAGAAAAAGAAGCTTCAAAATAATATATAAAGTATGGTCCCACTTATATAACGTAAAGCAAAGAAATGATTAACACAAAAGACATCTTCCTCTCAGAAGATGGGAAGAGGAGCCAAGAGGGAAGGACACCCAAAGGTCTCCTGGAGTACTATAACGTGCTATTTCTTGGGTGGGCCAAAAGTATAGGGATGTTTATTTTGTAATTGTTCTTTAAAGTGTACCGGTATATTTTCATACACTTTTTACACGTATGCTATTTCACAGTTGTAAAATATCACAAGATTAACACAACTCCTACACAACTACTGCATTATAGATGATCAGAAAATTAAAGCAAGAACTAACTAGATTTCATGTCTTTGCATTCATCTGAGCAGCGGGTAATAATGTTATACACCATCTGAAGAATTGTCTTAAGGTATTGCTAAATACAAATGAAACATAAAAATAAACAGGAACAATTAATAATGCAGTAAACTATCAAATAACACTGAAAATAAGAAAATAAAAATAACTTTCAATGATCCATGACGTATTTATTTTAATTTTTCAAAGGGAACTTTATTAGGAATAAAAACAAAAACTAAACGAAAAAAAAAATTAGATGTTTGACAAAACTAAAAAATGACCAGAGATTCATAAACTTAAGACTTCATGTTTTCCCCATTTCCTACCTTAAAATAACACATGTAATTTTAAAAATTAAAAGTAAAAACCATCTTTAAAAGTCATACAATTAAGTCAACATTTATTAATAGATCTCTGGTTTAACAGTACAACACTTAGAGAGTATTTTAATTCCCTTAAAATTAAGTTTTACAGTAATATACTTTGCTTACTGTCATCCTTTTTTGTTTATTAAAAGGACAATCAAAACTGTTCAATATTATGATCTCACAAAAAGAAACTTGCCTGTGAAATAAAAAGATGCTATTACAAAGCCCCACTCACTAAAAATTTTTTTAAAAAGTGACTACCTTTGTCAAAAATCTGACTCACTAAAAAAAAAAATACCTAAGAGAAAAGCAAGGCCATTCTTTTCAAAGCAATTCCATCTCAGTTACAATTTGTTGCCACTTCCTTGCCTTGGTAAACACCGAAGAATGACATTTAATTAGCACATGAATGTTGAAAGTTAATGAGTAGTTAAGTGGTTTTATGAGAGTGAAATGTTATGTTTTATGGAATACCCTAAGAAACAGTTTCCATTCTTCATTTATATAGCAGACTTATTTCTAGAGCTCAAGGTTAAATGGCCAATTTACCAAAAATATCAAATTAATCAGATATAATCCATCCTAAGTGTTCTATCCAAACAAAATGGCGAAAAAAACTAATTTAAGAAAAATGGTTAATTTTTCTTTCTTTCAAAAATATTTATTCACAAGAGCTCCTCTGAAACCTGAGACTGACTGAAAGAAAAGCAACTAGGTGTTGATCATGGGTGATTATCATCAATGAAGAGATACCTGTGAAATTACAAGGAAGCACAAAAAAAAGGTCTCCTATGGAGCAGAGGCGGTTTATATGCACCAACACCCAACTCCTAGCTCCTGTCTGCATCCCACTGCCCTACCTAGATGGCAGCTCTCTACTAGTAGGTCAGGCTTTACAATGGCCTGGCCGAAGACCCAGGTCTATAGCTCCAAGCCCAATACAGCAGCCACTAAATCACATATGGCTATTTAAATTAATTACCATGTAAAATTCAGCTTCTCCGTCACACTAATCGCATTTCAAGTGCTTAGTGGTCATATGTGAATAGTGGCTACTGTGTTGGACAGCATAGCCATAGACCATTTCTATGCAGAAAGTTCTACTGGACGGTGCTGCTGCAGAATATAGCTTTGCCCAAACAGTGGGGCTATTCGTAACTATAATGAATGTACCTAGTGAACATTTAAGGATGTTTTACTATGTGTAATCCCAACCATATTTATTTATGCCAGTGGATATAAAGAATCCCTAGGAAGGAAAGGTACTGATCAGCTCCCCCATATATTCATCTAACGACTTAGGAGCAGGGGCTATTTATAGTATTAATGTCATTTACATATAAAAATAGAGCCTAACAAAGTAAAAAGATTTTTTTGTGGTTTTTTAAGTATCCAGACTAAAAAATTACATCATTATTTTTCAAGTGAGAAATGTTTTTTTCACATAGATCAACATCTCAATCACAATTACATTTTCATTATACTTGATCACCATCTGCTGGCCATGTTGGTAAACTGCACAAGCAAATGAAATGCTAGCTGTTAATGGGAGACATTTTTAAAGGACATACATATTACATAGTCCCAGCTTTTTGCTGCAATGCATTCCTGGAAAACCACATCATAAAGAGGATCATTGTAAAACAAATCATATTTTCCATAAGGGCAGGGCTATAATTAGATTCTTCATTCCAAACTAAAATCTGGCATCAAATAACCCATGGAAGATCTCATTAAAGCAAGATGCAAAAATTATAGTCCTCTATAATCACTTAAAATAGGGTAATTATTCTCCAAGTCCTTTCTTATAGGTATGAACAAATTTATTATTTAGAGGACAGAACATAAATTGAAAGATAAAACTTTAATTCATATAAAGATAACCTAAATCTAATATGGTAAAAGTAATATACAATAAATAATAATTCTGTTTGCACACTCCTAGAATTTTTATATAATCTAGATGGTAGCTCTTTATAAAATGGCATCTAAAGAAATCCAAACCAATGCCTACTTTTTCATGAACAAAGTCCTCTAAAATAAGCAGAATCCATGTGTTTCTTCCACTAGGAAGCAGGCTGATTCATCTTTATTCCCCTCCACCCTCTCCTAACCCATAACTCTTAAGCAAAGTTTCAAGTAAAAACAGTAAGTGGCATGAAAGCATTCTTTTTTATTTTTTCTATCCTAGCCCCAACTTCATTTTGGTGATAAGCTACCAAACCACATCATATTTCACTGAAAAGCCATTAAAAAGAAGCTTCAAAACATTTTTCACAGAATCATAAGACAAGAATACAACTTATTATCTTTGTGTTCTGTGTTTGGGATAATGCACAAAAAGAGACAACATGAACTTATGTCTAACTATTACTTAGGCAGCTTCTAATTCAGGGTATGGCCAAATGCAAAAAAAAAAAAAAAAGTGGGGTGTGGGGCCAGCTACATTGTATTCCTTCTATCTGAGGGGAAAGGGATTTGCTGAGTTACCTAAATAAAGATTCCTTCGAAGCCTCTTTTAAAATACTCTTACCCTCTTTATTCTGAGTGTGCAGGATTCATACTTAACCATGAAAATCTTTCTGCATAGCCATTAATTTATTTTTCTCAAGAACACAATGATTTTTAGTAACTCAAAATAACTGACCAATGGATTTTAAGATAATATCTTTAGGAAGATTAGATAATTAGAGAAGCAAAAGAATGGTCAAACAAACTAACAAGCAAGCCCCTGCAGGAACTATTAAAATCCCAATCACCATGCCAGTGACGGTGGTCGCAACAGCTAACACTTCCCCACGTCCCATGTCAGAGGCTCTAGATCTCCATTTTACAAATGATGAAACCAGGCTTTAGGGAAATTAAGTAACTTGCCTGAGGACACATGGTTGCCAAGTGTCAGAAGTGAGATTTGAACAAAGGCAAACTGCCTCATTTCAGCTCAACCTAGAAATAACTAAGAACAAAGGCACAGTCGCCCAGGACTGCTGATGCAGCTCAAGTGGGGAAAAAGATGGATGAAAGTGGAATTTCCATATTTGCTGCACAAAGTACTCATGCCTACATGGTAAACTAGAAAGAACATGAGGTCTGGAATCATCAAGACCTAGATTCTGAAACTGGATCCATGACTGGGAATGTGGCACGACCTTACTGAAGCTGTTACCTCATCTATAAATACAAAGGGCCATCACGTCAACCTCACAGAACTGTAGAAAGGATGAAATCAGATAACTTATAAAAGATTTCTAGAATAGTATCTAGCATACAGTAGATGCTCCATAAATGGTACAACTTGTCCCACTTGATTTCTGTTTTAACAAACTAGAAATACAAGTGAAATCCACAAGTATTTATTTATTGGGAAAATTTCAATCTTACATTTAAACTTGTATATTTGTTTCTTATAGTTAAATGTGCATCACTAATGTTAATGATGTGTATGCCCAAACATCTTAAGAAGATGATATTTTGGAGGGCAACTTAACAGAATCTATCAAAAAATAAGTGTGTAGACTATTAAAAATAACACAGACACATGTACAAAATAAAAGTTTTTAACTTTCCACACTTGACTAGTCCCACACTCTAAAGGTAAAACTGTTTCAAATGTGGCACCCAGAAATATCCCTTACACATGTACAGATACATATCCACATATCCTCTTTAAAATATATATACACACATATAAGTGGAAGTTTACTATACTTTTATATACTTCTTTTAAACTTCATATATCTTAGAGATCTCTCCATACTAGCCCATACAGATTTTTGTTACCAACGCACAAGATGTTGTACCTACTAATAATCCCACCAATAGTTTATCCATTAAATTTGTTAATGTACCTAGCTACTGAAACAGTGATTTCTTTTCTGGGCATCAGTAATAGTCCAAAGTACATGCAGCTGCATAATGATCTATGTACCAAAATGTTAACTAAAGCATTCTTTATAATAATAAAGAATTAAAAGCAACAGAGACAGGTTAAATTAGGTTAAATTATAGTAAATCCACACTATGGATTAGGATCTGTAATTAAAAAGACTACACAGACTGCATGACAGGTTCAGACATGGTTAAGTGGCAAAAGAGCAAGTCTCAGAATAGTACATACAGTATAAACGAACATAACTCTTTAATTACATTTGTGTGGCTATGTGTCTACTGCAGAATGATACACACCAAATTGCTGATGACTATTACATCCCATGAGGCAAGTGGAATAGGAGGACCTGGAGAGAAGGACTTTGACTTTTTACTCCACATATTTCCACATTGAGGTTTTTACAAGAAACATGTATTGTATATAGTTTGTATAATTTCCTAAAATGAGGATAAAAACTGTATTAGTCATCTATTGCTGCCTAACGAATTACCACAAACTGAAGAGTTTTAAACAACACATGTATACTTTACATATGTTCTCATAGTTTCTGTGGGTCAGAAGTGTAAGTACAGCTGAGCTGGGTCCTCTGCTTAGGGCCATACGAGGCTGCCATCATGGTTTGCCCAGAGCTGGGTTCTCATCTGGAGGCTCTATTGGGGAAGGATCCACTTGCCCCGCTCGCATGGTTGTCAGCAGCATTCAGCTCCTTATAGCTAGAGAATTCATGGCAGCCTGCTTCTTCAAAGCCAGCAAGGAAAACACAGCAAGACTCCAGAGCCAGTCCACTGGCAGGACAGAGTCTTACATATCATAATGTAATCATGGAAGGGACATCCCAACACCAGTGCCATATTCTATTAGTTAGAAGCAAGTCACAGGTCCTGCCCACACCCAAGAAGTAGGGATTATATAAGACTGTGAACACCCAGAGGAGGACCACGGAGCCACCTGAAAGTCTGTCTGCCACAAAGATAATTAAGGTCTTTACCGGATCACAGTGGTAAGTATCTGAAGGATGACCAGGAAGCAATATATATGGATACAGCTCATGGTTGCAGAACTAAATGAAATCAGCCAAACTGTACAGGGACGAGATCTAAGTCTATGGTCTCATCAGTAACATTTTGTAAAACCATGCTCCAAACTCAAATATAAGTAAAATATTTCACTGTCAAGAAAATAAGCAGATATTTGACATTTAAATGCAGTAATAGATCTCTAAAAAAAATAGCAAAATGATGTGAAAAGTGGTTTTTCTAAAAGAAAACAGAGGTAATAACCTAAACTTAAACCAAGAAATATGAAAAAGGAAAGCAAAGAGTAAAACCAGGATGGAATTAGCTATGTGTCAAAGCTGCCTGACGTGAAATGCTAAGTTTACTAGTGTATGATGTGTATTTGGTGGGGGGGGAGGAAAAAAAAAGCATGAGAATAAGCATGATAGACTATAACCTCATACTACTTCTAACATGTTTAGAATGAAGCTACACCCCGTATCCTACAGGAAGAATAAAGGTAAAGGAAAGGTTGGGGCGCCTGGGTGGCTCAGATGGTTAAGCGTCTGCCTTCAGCTCAGGTCATGATCTCAGGGTCCTGGGATCGAGTCCCGCATCGGGTTCCCTGCTCAGTGCAGAGCCTGCTTCTCCCTCTCCCTCTGCCACTCCCTCTGCTTGTGCTCTTCTGTCTATCTCTCTGTCAAATAAATAAGTAAAATCTTTAAAAAAAAAAAAAAAAAAGGAAAGGTGCCACCTCTACTGAATAGGGAGGCCTAACAAAGAGGCTTCAAAAGGGCTCTGCATCTTTAATAATATGAAAAGGCTAGGACACAAACAGCATAATCTAAAATGCCATTAGAAATACTTCACATACAAAAAGGTCTAAGTAAAGCAGGATTTTATAAAGTGATCAAAAAAGAAACACTAAGGGGGAATATCTTTTAAGATTAAAGAGGTTTTTCAAAGGACAAGTTGAAGTGGTTGTAAAATTTATGAGGCAGCATTAAACTTCAGTTCTAAGTAACAATAAATTATTCACTATAAAAACATACATGTGTCAAATATTATAAGCCTCTTAAACTTTTTAAAACAATTTCTTACAGAACTGATTAGATGTATTAGGTCAACACTAGCAGATACTAACTTTTTCATTAGCACATTATGACCACTCAGTAAAGGAACAACTTTAGAAAAATGAAGACAGACCATCAGTAGACTCTTCACCACCACTTCTGATCTCATCTCACACATTATGTATTTGGCTTTTAAATCAACTGTATTGCCCTTAGCTAAAGTAAAAGTCAGTTTTATTTTTTAAATGCCTTCATGTATATAAAATTACAAATATCTGTTAATTCATGTACATGTGGATTAGAATTTTAAATCAAATTAAAATTTGAAAATAGACTGAATTAAATTAAGAGAAAAATAGAAGAAAAGTTATTCTGAGAAGTTTTGTTTTTATAGCACTAACTGGCCCTTAGCATTCATGGTATTCTGACACTTGACCAGAAAGATATTTCAGTATATCTTTTCCAGCTCACTGTCTTTCTATTCCTCATGGTATGTGAAGGGCATCTCTATAGCCTATATCCACACTTCTCTTAACTTCTTCTAAAATGTATCCTTTCCTCAACTTGTCCTGAAAGGTTTTTTTTTGAATCCTCATGGGCCATTCTCTCTGTCACAATCTACCTGTCTCTAAAGGTTTCTGTACAGATTAAATTAAGTATGTGGCAGTGCCTAACACAATTCATTCATTCATACATGTAAGCATTCAACAAATATAAATACTTACCGAGTTCCCAAGAGGTTCCTGCCCAGCGCTAGGTGCTGGAAACACAGTGCAAATAGGCAAGGCACAGTCCCTGCCTCATGACATTTACAATCTAGCACAGAGGACAGATATGGAATCTTTGCACATCATGAGTGCAACAAGGAAACACAAAGTCCCTAAAACAGACCTGGGGTGTCAAGTAAGACTTTTTTGAATTGCAAGATCTGAAGGACAGAGAAGGACCAAAGGACTGCCTGTTTTTCCCATCAATTATATATTATATAACTGATAGCTAATGCCTCATATCTGAATAACTGGCATTACGTGCCATTTTATTACAGGTGAGCAATAAAGAAAAAGAGGTTATATGTTAAAATTGTGGAGATTTTACTATGGTATCATTTTTCAGAAAAGTCACTGAGTAATATTTGAAGAATATTCTATGTTTTCTTAAACTTTATCCTCTGTTCCAAGGAAGAAAAGCCCACTCACCTGGACTCCATGAGATCTCAAATCTATTTCCTACCCTAATTTTACACACATCTCAATCTTCACAAATATCCCCACAACTACACATAACCACTATATGGAAATAATCCATGCACCTCTCTTCCCTACTTATCTAAAACAACCGTTAGAAATCCAGTGTCTGTCTCTGAAGAAGACATACAGATGGCTAACAGACACATGAAAAAATGTTGATCATCATTAGCCATCAGGGAAAGCCTGGTGATGGGTACTGAAGAGGGCACGTACTGCATGGAGCAATGGGTGTTATACGCAAATAATGAATCATGGAACACTACATCAAAAACTAATGATGTACTCTATGGTGATTAACATAATTAAATAAATTTTTTAAAAATTAATTTAAAAAATTTTTAAAAGCTATTATATAAGTAAATTATAAAAAAAAAAAAAACCCACATTGAGATACCACCTTACACCAGTTAGAATGGCAAAAATTGACAGGGCAAGAAACAACAAATGTTGGAGAGGTTGTGGAGAAAGGGGAACTCTCTTACACTGTTGGTGGGAATGCAAGTTGGTGCAGCCACTTTGGGAAACAGTGTGGAGGAGCCTCAAAAAATTAAAAATAGAGCTACCCTATGACCCAGCAACTGCACTCCTGGGTATTTATGCCAAAGACATAGATGTAGTGAAAAGAAGGGCCATATGCACCCCGATGTTCATAGCAGCAATAGCCAAACTGTGGAAAGAGCCAAGATGTCCTTCAACAGATGAATGGATAAAGAAGATGTGGTCCATACATATAATGGAATATTACTCAGCCATCAGGAAGGATGAATACCCAACTTTTACATCAACATGGATGGGACTGGAGGAGATTACGCTAAGTGAAATAAGTTAAGCAGAGAAAGTCAATTATCATATGGTTTCACTTATTTGTGGAACATAAGGAATAGCATGGAGGACATTAGAAGGAAGGGAAAAATGAAGGGGGGGATTCGGAGGGAGAGACGAAGCATGAGAGACTATGGACTCTGAGAAACAAACAAGGTTTTAGGGGGATGGGTTAGCCCGGTGATGGGTATTAAGGAGGGCACGTACTGCATGGAGCACTGGGTGTTATGTGAAAACAATGAATCATGGATCACCACATCAAAAACTAATGATGTATTGTATGGTAATTAACACAATATAATAAAATTAAATTAAAAAAAAAGAAATCCAGTGTCTGTAGGATCTGGGTAACAAATGAGTGATTATGCTGCCAGATGTAGGGGTAGTCTTCACTTCTACAAAGATGCAGTCTCTCTCCTCTTTTTGAGTCATATGATCCCTCTTCATCTACCTTTCTTCTTTCCACTTGTGACAGAATGTAAAAATGTGAATAGAAATACTTCTTTCACCTCTCAACCCTTCTTCTTAAAAGGGAAAAAAAAGCTCATACTACTCCACAAGAGATGCAACCGACCTCAAAATTAGTGTCAAAAATGAGCAGCAAATAATGAAGGCATGCTGCATTAGGAGAGTAATCAAGTATTACTTATCTCCAATCTATGGCTGTCTTCTGCAAAAACAACTGGATCTCCAGTTTTTTAAATAGTCCAAAAAAATTAGGTGTTTATATGAAATTCCCCAATTATTAATTTTTAATAATTCATTCAAAAATCTTTAAAGACACTATATAAGTCAAACAAAACAAATCTATCCACATGATTCATTCAGTCCAAGAAGATCACCAGTTTCCAACCTCTGCTCAGCTCCAAGACATGGGAAACTAGTTCACCTTTATACCATAATCTCCATATTCATTACCTAGAAAGGAATACAGCTTTTAGTTGGACACTCAAGAAATGTTTTGGCAAACACCTAACCAAGAATTGTGTTTCCTTTGTATGCAGACCACAATCTCTTTACACCTCCATTTACCTGCTATAAAGCTAACAAAAATTCCACAATAACACCTCTTCCATTTTTAAATCTCCTGTAACTGCAAAAAATAAGTATCTAACACCACCTGCTATTGACTCATCTATTCATTTCTCTTTAATCTTCTGAACATATCCTTAATTCTATCACCTCTTCCTTTTTTGCCTCTCCATTTTGTTTCCCCTTTCTAATAAAAAAAAATTTCATTCACGTGGACTGGATCTCTTGCATTGTGTTCATCTCTCTGCTCTTTTCCATCATAATACCTGAGGTCTGAAAAACCTATAACCAGACTACATCAACCATGAAGACATTTCAAATTACTAATAACATTTCTCTATCTGATTAAGGAATAAACCAAAAAAATTATAGTAAAAAAGAAAGATTACACTGTTAACCAAATCAAATTCCAAAAAATTAAAACTAGCAAGCGAACGGTGAGGAGTGAAGTATAAAATATGGTCCATGTCAATTGCTACTGTCCAATATTTTAACATTTCAGAAAATGACCAAAGTTAAATTCAAAATGTGATAAAAGCCCAATGTAAATCTATTCCTCCTAAAGGCCAAAAGTTATACTGCAACAATAATAATCTTTTTGTGTATTTGAAAAACTTAGTTTATTTTTATTTGCACTAAAAATCCTATTTAAGTTTAGTGCTTTAGTGAGAAAACACAATTGAATGAGGTTTACCTTTACATTCATTATTTTATTAAATCAAAACAAATATTGTTCAACGAGAGAAAAAGAAGAGAAATTCAAGCATAAGCTTCAAGATGAATATGCAGGATGTTATATTTTATTGAAGTCATTAATAATGTTAATTCATGCTTATCATGAAGGAAAACAAAGAAGTTATTTAAAGGTTCTCAGACACTACCTTCCAAGTAATGGGATATATATATATATATACATATATATATATGTATATATATATATATTTAACAAATACCCAAAAAGTGGTTAAAACTGTAACAGAATCTTGGGGCGCCTGGGTGGCTCAGTCGTTAAGCACCTGCCTTCGGCTCAGGTCATGATCCCAAGGTCCTGGGATTGAGTCCCACATCGGGATCCCTGCTCAGCGGGAAGCCTGCTTCTCCCTCTCCCACTCCCCCTGCTTGTGTTCCCTCTCTTGCTGTCGCTCTGTCAAATGGATAAATAAATCTTAAAAAAAAAAAAAAAACTGTAACAGAATCTTGAATATATCGTAAATATTAAAGCAAAACTGTTATTTTTCCTACCCGACATCCCTCGACAGCCCTCAACTTTAATGAAATTATAAAGTAAACCAACTACTTACCATTAAAAAAAACCCACAAGGAAAAACAACGTATGAACCAGATCTGAAGACAGGTTAAATGATGAATCACGTTTAAATCCCATTTTCATAGCATACCTGTGTACATCAGTTGGTGACTGCACCAAAGAGTAATCTTCTCCGGAAGAAAGCTTCCATGATTCATTTAATCTGTGTTCACTGGTCCCCAGCTCACCCATTACCCAGTCTGGTAATCCTTCCGGGCTTGAACCTTTTGCTCGTGCTGGATTTGGTTCATCAAAATAGATGGACTGATTTTTTAAAAATTAGAAAAATTATTCTTTCAAAATGTACAATAATGAAATAGTTAAGATTTCCACCAAGTTTCAAGTCTGGTAACAGCCTTTCAAATACTCAACTTAAATTCAATTACACAAAAACTGCATAATGAATTATGAAATATTAAGATACATAAAATGGATAACATTTTACATTTTAGTTATGCTTTGCTATATAAGAAATCTGATAAATGATAAAAATTACATAACAGATAAATCTGATAATTATTTGTATTATAAAAAATACAGCTTTATAAAAAGATAAATGGACCACATGATTTCACTCATATGTGGAATTTAAGAAACAAAACGAACAAAGAAAAAAGGAGGCAAACCCAAAAAAATAAAAACAAAAAACAGACCCTTAACTACAGAGAACAAACTGTTAGTTATCAGAGGGCAGGTAGTTGGGGGGATGGGGAAAATAGGTGAAGGGGATTAAGACTACACTTATCACAATGAGCACTGAGTGATGTATAGAATTGTTGAATCACTATATTGTGTACCTGAAACTAATATAATGCTGTAATTTAACTATACTAGAATTAAAATAAAAATAATAATAAAAAATACATGTAGGAGTGAAATGTATGAAAACTTATAGCACAAAGAATAGGAGAGGAAATGTTATAAGTTTCTTCCATAATTCATAAACTGGTATAATACTTCCGAAGGTAAACTGCCATAAATTAAAGATGCAATTTGTAAGCCCCAAGGCAACTACTAAAAAGGAGAGATACAGCTAGTAAACTGATAGTGAAGATGAAATGGAATACAAGAAATGCCTAATTTAAAAAAAAAAAAATAGAAAAATTCTTTTTAAATCATGTGCTCTATTTCTTTCTGTGATCATTAATTACTCTGCACAGACACACAAAATCAGTGGGCAGAGAAACCACAATCCATAAAAATCAGAAACAGAAATTAGGAATCCCTTGATAAGGTAAAGGAGGAACAACAGAGGTGAAGACCTGGAATTTAGTTCTGGCCATGCCATAGTAAACTAACCAGAAAATCCAAGATGAGTCCCTGGGCCTTCTCATTGTTATTATTTGTGAAATCAAGCCTTTCCTATGATTCTGTGAAATGAGTATGAATGGGAAAACATGATGCAACACACCCATATCTCAACATCTGAATGCGTTTCAGACAATGTTCTACCTTTAGTCTTTAAGAAGAATGGCAGGAACCCACTAATTGCTTTTCAAGTGAGCAGAGCTTCTTGACACACTTCTGAAGAAAACTCTGCATTAATCGGAAACTTTGGCAACAATTCTCCGAATCCCACCCAAAGAATCCTCAAGAGGGGTGCTCTCTAGGGAGAGGTGACACATGACCCTCGATCCCAAGTCAGACATGCACAGCAGTTTTATGAGATAGTCACTGCAAGGTTCAATCGAATATCATGTCAGGTGACTACTGCCCCGAAGACCACTGATCTGAAGCAAAATATACGGCTCGACTTTACCATACAATTGCCAACAGCATTACAACGTCTGGCATCTCTGCCTTGGACAAAATTATCATCTCGTGTGCAGTGTGCCTCTTCACTGCATTTTGGTTTAAGTTAACCAAAGTTATTTTTTTTAAATACATAAATATCCTAATAGCAACTACCAATACCAAGTACTCCAGTCGGATTTCTCAAGTATTCAAACACCCCAACCAAGGCATATTTCATGGTTACAAAGATCAAGACAGTGGTAATTCACCAATCAAACATAATTATAACTACCTTTGTAACAGCTGATTTTGATAGTGAAATTAAATGAAGTATAAACTCCAGTTTACTATCATTTTATTAGAGTAGAAAGGAACTTTAGAAGTCACTCAATCCAACCTCTCATGAATTTTTAAATAATGTATGTGAAAGAGTTTAATAAACTAGAATTCACTGATATACATAAACTGTGGTTAATGTTATCCAGTGAAAACTAGTGGGAAATTGAGGTTCAATATAAAAGAATTTACTTTCAGTTCTTCAGAAATACAGTAGAATATTGTGGGATGGCTAAATTAATACGCAGAATCCCCTTAAGACCCATATCTGATTTCTATTCAAAGTGGAAAAAAGTTAATTAGGAAGAAAAAAAAAACAGTGTTAACTCTTATATTATCCAGTACTTATAACTTAATAATATAACCATTCCCAACTGGGATGATGAGTTGACATTTTTAAAGAAATGAAGCTAAGACAGCTTTTGGTCAATGACACCTACCATGTAGGAAGGTAAGGTTTTCAGTGTCCCTGGTTCAGGTCGGTGTGTAAAGGGGCCTTCAAGCACTCCTCGCTTCAGCATGTGCAGTAACAGTTTTGCATACAGGTTTCGATTCTTCCTGCCCATTATTCCTGCACCTGTTCCTGAAGGCTCACACAGTTTTCTGATCCAAAGTGCACACCTCTGCCGTTCTAGAAACACGTAAGAACCATTAGAAACTTGATTTTTCAGAAAATAAAACAGTAAAGACCTATAGAACATCTGCTTTGGTCTAGAGCAGGGGCCTGGCGAACGTTGTCTGTAAAGTGCCAGGCAGTCATCATTTTAGGCTTTGCCGGCTAGCCGGTCTCTGACACGACTACTCGACGCTGCCACCATAACAGGAAAGCAGCCACACACCACGTGTAATCAAGTGGGCATCAGTATTTTCTAATAAAACTTTACAGAAAAGGCAGCAGGCTGGATTTGGCCCTGGGAGGCTACAGTTCGCCAACCCCTAAAAAGTTTAACTTTTTCAGTTAATTAGTGATCAGGCACAACAAATGAAAAGAAATATTTTCTCAAAAATAAAATCTCTGGATCACTATCAAATAATTTCTGAGATAAAATTTTGCTATAAAAACATCTCTAAGATAATTTTAGCTGCGTTGAAAAATCTTTCTATAATTCTAATTATACAAACCAAAGGAGAGCTGAAATGCAATCTTACTTAAGCATTTTAAACTTAACCTAAAATTAGATCTCAAATATTTTATTTACTAAGCTGATAAGTTTCAGATTTGTAGTTGATTAATTTAGGGCTTTCTTTTAACCTCTCTAAAAATAACCGAGGGCTACTAACATGTAATTTAGCAAAATAATTATCCCTTTAAAAACCACCTTAAAATACAGTAGTTTAATCCACATATAATGACCTATTGACTACCTTATCTGACCTTTAGGTCTCATGAAAACTATTTTGAATTAATCTTTTATCAGTCTAACTCAATTTGAAGATTATATAGCTAACATAAATCATAAGTCTGCTTTAATCTCTTAGTTTCTAAAGGTCATACTCATTTATTGTTTTACCTACAAAAATCGCTAGGGCCGGATTTACCACTTTGCTCATACCAGATTTATCACTACAGGTATGAGGGCTAACCTTTAAAGAACTTTTGTATTTTTAGCTTTGAAAATCATATAATCACAAAGCAAACTTCATGAAATATCGGGTGTACTCTGAGGGGAAAAAAGTGAAACTGATAAACTTAAGAAAACACTTTTTTCAAACTATGTATCTCTATAAGCATTGCAGCAAACTGAAATCTATATAATATCCTAATGGCCAGAACTTAGTACAATTTAGTTCGTGAAAGGAATTGATTACTCTACTTAAAATACTGGGGAGAGCCATTATCAGAAGAAGCATTTAGCTATAAGAAGATATAAATTATTATCATTGTTCAGGCTCTTGACTGGGAAGTGAGTTCTGAAACATTCATTATGAATTAATTAATTAAATAAAAGGGCAGGATATACCCATACTGAAATGAGTCATGAACCAAAGATTACAATTAATCCAATTCTATGTACCTAACATCCATTTTTAAAAGAAAATGAAATATGAGGATAGTTTTATTTCAAATACATTTATAATGGGAAACTTTAATGCAAATTTGTCCTAATTAGCAGATCTAAGACAAAAAAAAAAAGGTAGTAAATATCAGAAGGGAGCACAGTATAGATGTTGTTAAATAGAAATATAATTAATCAAATAATATACAAACAAATCAAATATACAATACAAATTATCATGAATGAGCCACAGGACATGAAATATACATCTTGAAGACTAGCAGAGGGAGAAAGAGGAGGTTACAGTCTCATGAGGCGAGAGAAGAGAGTAGAAAAAGAAGCTTGGAAGGAAGACCATGCTAAGGCATCCTGACTAAGAAAGGCTGCAGCCCCGGAACAGTGGGTGACCACAGAATGCATAACTCATACACTACTCTCCCTTTTCCCAGTGCATCTCCCTGGAACAAATATCTAATATGGAGTTGGTTTCTCATTTTGAATATGGAGTTCACGAGACACCTCAGGGAAACAGGGAACTTGGACAAAACTTGGGTAAAAGCCAGAGTTTCTTGGCCCCACTCCCCACTACCAAATCAGATTTATCTTTACAGCTTACTATAGCTTAGAGAATCATCCTGGCCCCCCAAACTCTCTCCAATTGTTCTCTGATGCCTTAAATTATCTGAAAAGTCTTTGACTTGATACAAACTCTCATCCCATTATTAAACAGGCCAGGAATTGCAGACAAGATAGCAACAAAAACTCATTCACAATTGATTTCATTCAGTCAACCAATAAGCATATAAGACCAATAGATTTTTTTTCTGCTTTGATAAATAAAACTGTCAGAGAACAGACAGATAGTAGGCTCCTGAAAGAGGAAGCACTTCAGGGAGGAAAAAGATGCAGGAAGAAATAGTTGTAGCTAACGCTGGAGATCCATGGGCTTTAAGCTCTTGATGTCTGAGACTAGTATCACAGTAAGATCTTTCCACAGTTTACTAGGATACTATCACTAAATTTCTATTTACTCTTGAATAGCTCAAAGCAAACAATTCTACATCAGCTTAAGATGAAACTGTGCTTAAAGAAATTTAGCTTTTGGGGGCGCCTGAGTGGCTCAGTCGGTTGAGCGTCCAACTCTTGGTTTCAACTCAGGTCATGATCTCAGGGTGGTGAGATGGAGCTCATCTTGTCGGGCTCTGTGCTCAGCAGGGAGTCTGCTTGAGATTCTCTCTCTCCCTCTCCCCTTCCCCTTGCTCACACACACACACTCTCTAATAAATTTTTAACCAAGGGAAAAAAAAGAAAGAAGAAATTAAGCTTTCTTTTTGTTGTGATAGTTCACTGGTTTGAAAAAATAATATAAAGAAAAAAATTAATCTTAAGAATCTAGTTTCCTAGAGAAAGACATGTATCATATGATCTCACTGATATGAGGAATTCTTAATTGCAGGAAACAAACTGAGGGTTGCTGGAGTGGGGGGTGGGGTGGGAGGGATGGGGTGACTGGGTGATAGACACTGGAGAGGGTATGTGCTATGGTGAGCGCTGTGAATTGTGTGAGACTGTTGAATCACAGATCTGTACCTCTGAAACAAATAATGCAATATATGTTAAGAAAAAAAAAAGAAGAAGGTAGAGGGAGGGGAAGAATGAAGCGGGGGAAATCAGAGGGGTAGATGAACCATGAGAGACGATGGACTCTGAAAAACAAACTGAGGGTTCTAGAGGGGAGGGGGGTGGGAGGATGGGTTAGCCTGGTGGTGGGTATTGAGGAGGGCACAGTCTGCATGGAGCACGGGTGTTATGCACAAACAATGAATCATGGAACACTTCATCTAAAACTATTGATGTAATGTATGGGGATTAACATAAGAATAAAAAAAGAAAGAAAGAAACTTAGACTACCACATAAAAAAAAAAAAGAATCTAGTTTCCAATCATAATCTTACCTGACCTATGGGGTAATTTTAGAACGAAGGGCTTCATATCTACCACAAAGTGATCAAATTCTGCATCCAGCTTCTCCCATTTTTCTTCTTCACTTCCTATTTCCATAACTCAGTCTGTAAAAGATTTAAAATTAAAATATTAAGATCTGTCTGCTGAGAACTACACAACTCTAATGAAAGAGGTCAAGGAAAACTCTTAGTGTTAAATAGTGTTATATATCCCCAAATTGATCTATAGATATATTGCAATTCTAGTCAAAATTCCAGCAGTATTCTTTGCAGATATGCACAAGCCGGTTCTAAAATTTATATAGAAATGTAAAGGAACTAGAATAGCAAAAACAATTCTGGAAAAAAAAAAAAAAAAACTTGGAGAACTCAATTACCTGATCTTAAGATGTGCTATCAAACTAAGTAATCAAGACAATGTGGTATTGGTGAGAGGATAAGACACACAGACATGGAGCAGACTAGAGTTCAGAAATTGACTGATGCAAGTATGGACAGCTGGTATTTGACAAAGGTGCAATTTATGGAGAAATGACAGGTTTTACAACAAATACACTGTAACAATTGGGCATCCATATGCAAAATAAATAAGTAAACCTCAACCTAAACCTTACACTGTATACAAAAATTAACTCAAAAAAATCAAAAGACCTATGGGATGCCTGGGTGGCTCAGTCGTTGAGCATTTGCCTTCGGCTCAGGTCATGATCCCAGGGTCCTGGAATCGAGCCCCGTATCGGGCTCCCTGCTCAGCCAGGAGCCTGCTTCTCCCTCTCCCACTCCCCCTGCTTGCGTTTCCTCTCTAGGTGTCTTTCTCTGTCAAATAAATAAAAAAATCTTTCAAAAAAAAAAAAATCAAAGACCTAAAGGTGTAAAATTTAAGACTATAATACTCTTTAGAAGAAAACATAGGAGAAAATCTTCATGACCTTGGATTAGACAAGGATTTCTTAGATATGACATCAAAAGCACTTCCCATAAAACAAAAACTATTATATTGACCATTCACCAAAATAAAAAACTGCTCTGCAAAGGACTCCATTAAGGGATTGAAAAGATAAGCCACAGACTGGGAGAAAATATTTGTAAATCATATATTTCATAAAGGATTTATATGAAGAACATATAAAGAACTCTCAAAACTCAACCATAAGAAAACAACCCAACAAAAATAAATAGAAAAAAAAAAAAGAGTCCTTTGCCAAAGAAAATATGCACATGACAACTAAACAAATGAAAAGATGCTCAATGTCATTAATCATTAGGGAAATGCAAATTAAAATCACAACGAGATCTCACTATACCTATTAGGACAGCTAAACTAAAAAATACCAAATATACAATACATAAACGTCAGCAATATCTCCAAATGCTGGTGAGAACACAGAGTAAGAACCTTCATGAACTGCTGGGAGGAAGGCAAAACGGCACAGCCACATTAGAAAACAATTTATCAGTTTCTTACACAGTCCAACACACCCCTACCATATATGACCCAGAAATCCCACTCTTATGTATTTACTCAAGTGAAACAAAGTCTATAATCACACAAAAACCTGAATATAAGGCTTGTAGCAGCTTTTTTCTCAGGTAATCACCAAACACAGGAAACAATCCAAATGTCCTTCACCTAGGGAATAAACAAACTATGGTGTATCCACACAATGAAGGAGTGCTCAGCAACAGAAAGCAATGAACTCCTGACACACAGGGCATGGATAAACTTCAAATGTATTACATGGAGTGAAAGAAACCATTTCCAAAGGGCTACATACTCTAGCTATCCATTTGTATGACATTCTAGAAAAGGCAAACTGTGAGTATAGAGAACAGATCAGTGGTTCACAGGGGTTAGCAGTTGCGGGACAGTCTGTATACAAAGCAGTGGCACAAGGGAAGTATTGGAAATTGTTCTACATACTGTTTGTATAGGTTATAAGACCCTATTCAATGCATGTGTAAAAGTTCAATAAATTGTATACTAAAAAAGGGATTTTTAACTGTATGTAAATTCAAAATTTTTAACTCCCCTCAAAAAATTTCAAATAGTAGACCTCACATCTCTTCCAAATTAGCAGGAAAAACACTACCTGTAAGAAGGTGAATCCCAAAAATCAATAGGTTTTGACGAACTTCCTTAAGTTAAAAATACGTACACTTCCCTCAGTAAGACTGCACTCCTGCGACGCCCTCCTTCATTCCCTCACAAAGGGTCTGCTGGAGAAAAATGGCGCTGCCTGCAGTCAGCTTCCCACCTTACCTGAACCCTCAGGTGTCCTTCACTATTTGCTCTTCCACAAAGCAGCTTTTAAGCTTCTGCCAGACATCTTAAAGCCCCTCAAACTGCTCTTGCTTCCCCTCATTCTCAGTTTTAAAAAATCTTACCTCCTGCTTCATGGGAAAAATAATAGTCAGGTGGTGACACCCCAAAATGCTCTTCCCTCCACCTCTCAACTTACCTCTAGGAGAACAGAATACCTCCTTACCTCCTTTGCTTCTGTACCCTAAGCATTAACTGTCCTCTCTAATGCCAATATCAGTTACCTCCTCATGGGTTCAAACTTTCCATCCCTGCGGCCTCCATCCCCTCCACTGTTCCCACTCTCTAGCCCCCCTCAAGCCAATATATCAACAAATACTCGGAAATGTCTCAAAACCTGCCAGTGTCTGGCTTTTCACTGCCACTGTCTCAGAGAAAGCCCTTCCCACCACTCCCCTGCCCTCCAGCAACAGCCCGCCTCCCCACTGTCTGGTTTCCCTACTTCAGTCACTGGTACCAGAGTAGGTTCCCTAAGTGCAAAGCTAAGCATATCACTCTCTATTTAAAAATCTCTCTGGACTACCTACTACGTCAAGATACTATCTAAAGCCTTCGTTAGGCTTACGAGTGCCTTTGCACTTGGAGCCCATCTCTCACCTCTCCCTACATACCCGCTGCCTAATATGTCCACCTGTCAAGGGCCACATCTCTACCAGTGACCTCTGCGCCATTCCAGCAACACTCCAAGCCCGGACATGTTTCCGCATCCTCTCCACAGGCGGTTCCCTCTGCCTGCAGTCAGCTAAATGCAGCTCAAATGGCACTTCTGAGGAAAGCCTGCCCCGCTCGGCCTAGACTCCTGTGTTCCTTTTTTTTTTTTTTAAGATTTTATTTATTTATTTGAGAGAGACTGAGAGAGAGAGCACATGAGAGGGGGGAGGGTCGGGAGGGTCAGAGGGAGAAGCAGACTCCCTGCCGAGCAGGGAGCCCGATGCGGGACTCGATCCTGGGACTCCAGGATCATGACCTGAGCCAAAGGCAGTCGCTTAACCAACTGAGCCACCCAGGCGCCCTAGACTCCTGTGTTCCACCCTCAGTGTGCACTGCTCACATCTGTGCAGCAGCATTCACCGTGCTATTATTTTTTGTACACATCTGTGTATTATTTGCATGTCTTCCACCATCTGTGAGATGTTCCTGGAAGGCAGGGCCCATGACTTACACATCTTGGTGGGTACCTGGCACATTATGAGGCACATTATTAGAAGCTAAAGAATTGATTGGTAAAGAAACGCTAACAAAAGAGAATAATGTCCCACTTTAACGTGAGACTAATAATTTTTTAGAAGATTCTATTCTGAGTACCAAATAGATCTTCTAGAATAGAAATAGTATATGGCCTTAATTCTATTTACCATAACTGGTCATCCTACCTTCTGCATCACAGTAGAAGAAACATATTTTCAAATGTAAGACTTGGTTAAGTCAAATTTTATTTAAATGCATTTTCTTTTTTTTTTTTTTAAGATTTTTTCTTTATTTATTCATGAGAGACAGAGAGAGAGGGAGAGGCAGAGGGAGAAGCAGGCTCCCAAGGAGCAGGGAGCCCGATGCGGGACTCGATCCCAGGACCCTGGGATCATGACCTGAGCCGAAGGCAGACGTTTAACCATCTGAGCCACCCAGGCGCCCTAAATGCATTTTCTGATTGGTTAGTTGGCTTAGGGGTGTTTGGTTGGTTGTTTTGCATTATTCCTACAATAACTAACTGCATTCCTATATAATTACACCTGTTACATACTTGGTAACGGAGGGCTATGATACCACTGCAGGATATTAGACCATAAAGCTAAAAAGCAACTATTCAATGGATGAAAAGACAAATGGAAACTCCCAAACTCAGAATTTTAAGCACAGCTCTAGCCTAGGAGTACTCCCAGTCTTAAACAGTACATCCGGCCCATGTGCTCAAACATTTACCTGAGAGCACCCATAGATAAAGCTAAAACAAAAAGATTTCTAATAATCACTAATTCACAATAAATCCTTTGACACACACAGATGTTAACGTTTAATGTTAGGGAAAACTAAAACTCAACAGTTGAAAAGACTCCCTTAACGTCATGAAATTAAGCACAAAGCTCAGATTAAAATTCTGAAATCCCTAGCTCTCAGATCCATTATACCTGACCTTTTGGCCATTTACATAAACGTCAGCAATATCTCCAACTAATAAAGACGTATTTTGAAAAGTAGAAAGGCAACTGGAATTGCTATAATGACACACAATAATGGAGTACACTTTTTTAAAAAACACAACAAAGGGTCAATGTGACAGTGGGTAAAAGCTAAAAATCTGCATCTCCTTATGCCTTATTTATTCTCCAACAAAATTAAGGAATGCAAAAAGGAAAAAAGTCACCATTTCAAACCTTCAAGGAATTCTTGCTACACAAATTACATCTTATAAACAAACTATACCTACTTAGTTCCAGCTAATCAAAAAGTTTTATCACTACTTAAAACTGTATCTTATGTCTCATGTGCCTACTAATCACATAAACTACTTCAAACGTAAAAAAAAGAACTCAGCTGAGTAACTCTCGCTTATAGTTATAATCTATACTTGATCACGTCTTCTATTTAACTCACTGGCACTGTGTTTTTTTTAAACCTATTTATATGTGGACACCTATCAAAGGGGCCAAGACCTACTCAAGGTGCTTAGCTGTCACACGAGTCAGCAAAGCAGAAGCAAGCCACAAATATTAAAAGACCTGGGGAGAAAAACCACCGCACATATATCATGCCCTCTGCCAAACACAATAAACATATTCCTAGAAGTTGCAAAAATCAATTTTGTTCAAACCGTATTTTAAACGTATGGTGAGTCATTCCAGAAAATTTAAAATACGTCCCACGGTAAATCAGAAAGTTTTACAGGTGCACGTGATGCTTGGACAGTTACCAGAGCACTGATTGGACCTTCCCTGATGGTGCCAGGAGCATGCTGTGTGCTTTACAAACATTTCCCAGTCATCACCCTGGGAGACAGGCACTATTTCACGGCCATTTCCCAGAGGAGGAAGTCGAGGCTTAGCGGAGTTAGGTAACTGCCCTAGTCAGTCCCAGGGAAAGGGGTAGCTGGGCCTGGACACTGTGTGCGCACCGTCGTGCGCTCCAGGCTGCAGCCTGACCACTATGCAGAGGCTCCTGTCATTCCGGTCGCCTTTTCTACCTTATTTTTACTCATCTTTGAATACAAAGGACAAATAATAAAGCAGCCACACAAGGATGAGAATAAAAGCTGTTCGTCTGTACTTGTGTTGTCCTCCTGAACACTGAACGCGGGGACACTCGGTGGCTCCCGCACGCACGCCGTGGTGCTGGGCCAGGCCTTCCCGAGCGCTCGGGCGTCGAGACTGTCGCCCACACGGGAGCCAGCGCACTGGTCCTGCCCTAACTCCGGGGTCGCCCATCCTGTCCTGGGAGCAACTTGCCCTGTCTGAGCGGCCAGCGGGCGCGGGACGGGCGGCCTGCGAGCCCGCGAGGCCACGGCCGCTTCCCTACCTTGTCCAGGACACAGATTTCTCCTCCCCAGCGGCCAACCTTGCGGTCGGATCTCGGGACCGCGTCCTGTGGACCAGCTCCATCCATCTAGCAAACTTTACCCAGAACTTTCCCGGTCCGCGCCGGGACTCGATTTCACCCACAAGTGGAATAGCAGCCGTCCGCGCCCAGGCACCCCCCGCCACACCCACCCTCACTCTCACGCCCCCTCACCCCCAACCCCCAGCCGGGCGCGCGCCCCACAGGCCTTGCGAACGGACCCGGGGCCTGCGGGGCGACGCCCCTCCCGGAACGGGCCCGCACGGGAGGGGCGGCCGCCACCCCGCGCAAAATTCCACTCGAGAACCCGGGTGTAGGGGCGGGCGGGGAAATTCGGGAAATCGAAAACCTGGCGCCCCTACATGCAAGCTTTCCGGTCGGCCGCGCCGCCGCCGCCGCCGCTGCCGCCGCCGCAACAGAGAAACGGTCTCAAATCCTTGCGAGCCGCCGAGGTCGCCGCCGCCCTAGCAGCCCAGGGGCGGGGACTTCCGCGCCCTCATTCCCCGCCCCCTTCCCACCCCTGCGGTCGCGGCCTGCGCGCCACGCCGTTGTCATGGCGACGCTCCCGGCAATTCGGAGGCGGGACTTCCGTACTCGTCTTCTCGCTCTCGGGGTAGCGGTGAGCGCGCCGCGCCGTTGCCATGGCGACGGTCCCGGGTGTAGCGCAGCCTCCAGGCTGGCTGGGTCCCAGGCGGAGGTTCCCAGGGTAACCCGACCGCTGTCCGCACACTGCTATCCTGGGTCACTGCCTGGTATCTCACAACCCAGAGGTGAATGAGGTCTGATTAAACGGGGAAAATGAGCATTAGCTTGTTTCTTTTTCTTTCTTTCTTTTTTTTTTTTGCATTCACAACTATCCGAGGTCTAAAGAAACTGGACCCCAAATTCTGAAGATGCTGAAATAAAATAAAGGGTTTTGTGTTAACCAGTTCTGTGTAGAATAGCAAGATCAAGTGGGAGAATGTGATTTTGCTACTCCCAGGAAATCTCAACCACCTCAACGGCAGTCTCCATGTATGCGCAGCTATGTTGTGATATTTTTTGGTCTTCTATTACATTTTCTGGAAAAGCTCTGAAGTATATTTATTTAAATACCAGGCAGAAACAAAATTTAAATTGTAAAAACACTCACTTAAATGAAATTCAGTTTACCACTGTTTTTCATCTAATTTCACAACAGGATTCCTTCTGCAGAATCTCTGCAACACATTCAGTGTGATGCCAAATCTCACGTAAGCACAGCTTGAAGCATCTTTTCAGTCTTCCATAAAGAAAATAGAAGATTCATTCATTTGTAACTAGTTACTTTCAAGCTTCCAGAGGGTAAGTCCTATTCTCTCCAAGGTGCTTTTTCAAACTAACCCACCAGAATTAAGCACCAACAGTTCTTCATTGTTTCCATGACAAATTATGAAGGCTAAAGGAAGGAAACGGTATGAAATGCTTTTAAAAATTAGTTTTCCAAAGCATATTTGAACATGTTTATAGCTAAAGAATGATCAGTAATCCAGATCATTTGCACTGAGATTCAGGGATGCAAAACCCATGCAAGCAATTAACTGCAGGAATTTGACCACTCAGTGAAGTTCAAAATATATAACCACATTGCAGGGAGAACATGAAATGAATTTTTGACAACTGATGTCTAAATGAGAATGAGCAAAAAAATGGAAGATGAAAAAAGGGATCAAGGGAAAAAAAGTCAAGTTCATCTGAGAGGAAATAATTGTAGAGGAAAAATACGATTGAAAGTAAAAAGTAAGAGTTAAAAAAAATTAAGAAAGTAAACTTCTTAAGTATTTTCCCTAATTAAGTGAAAGAAGATGACAAAATAAGAAAATCTCCCTTTCCACTTTTAAGAACTAGAAGACTGTCACTTTTTTCATTTAAAAAATATATTGACCCTTGAACAACATGGGTTGGAACGAATTTTCTTTCCATAAATACAGTAGTATAGTCCTGTTAATGTTTTCTCTCTTCCTTATGATTTTCTTATCTCTAGCTTACTTTATTGTAAGAATACAGTAAATGATACGTGTAACATACAAAATATGTGTTAATCGATTGTTTATGTTATCAGTGAGGCTTCTGGTCAACAGGTAGCTCTTAGTAATTAAGTTTTGGGAGAGTCAAAAATTATACATAGATTTTCAACTGTTCAGGAGTTCAGCCACCCTAATCCCCATGTTGTTCAAAAATCAACTGTACAGGGCGCCTGGGTGGCTCAGTTGGTTAAGCAACTGCCTTCGGCTCAGGTCATGATCCTGGAGTCCCTGGCAGGGAGCCTGCTTCTCCCTCTGACCCTCCCCCCTCTCATGTGCTCTCTCTCTCTCATTCTCTCTGTCTCAAATAAATAAATAAAATCTTTAAAAAAAAAAAAGTCAACTGTACATACACATATATTTATGCAAACAAAAATATTGTTATGATATGCATGGAGGTTTTTAGTGTTATTTAAGTTATAAATATGAAGCTGGGATACCAGTTTGAGATTGAGCTTTGTTCACGTTAGGATTCAAGCCTATACATCTTATTGAGAGGTCTGGTGGAAAATGTAAAGAATCTCCTTACATGAGAACCAAGGAACCCCTAGGAAGTAATTCATTCTAAGAGATGGTGAGCAGGTCTGGTTCAGTGATGATACAAACATTGAAGGAGAAGACAATTCTCCATAAAGCACAGTGCTGGCCTTGGAATGGCTTCCAGCTCTCCTTCTCTTGTTGTAACAGAGTAATTCCTAATCTTTAGAGGTAAGGAACGTCTTTCGAAAATCTTAAAAAGTTATAACCCTCCTCCCTTACTCCTCCACCATCAAATGCCCACATGCCCAAAAATACGCATAAAAATCAAAGGGTTTCCAGAATTCCTGAAGCTCACCCATAGAGCCTAGGTTAAGAACTCCTGTGTGTGGATTTTATACCCATTTAAACACAGAACAGAAGCCATAACCAGCATTTCTGAGCATAATTTCTGAAGGTAGCACACTCAGTACAGACAACATTGCCCCTAGCAGTGGGCTCCAGCAACCTCAGGGCAGGCATCAGTAAAGAGTAGCAGCAGCAGGGATGCCTTCATCAAGCATCAGAGACAAGAAGTGAGAATAACAGCATCCGCACAGCTACATGCACTTAGAAATAAATGATGCACAGCGCATGGTAACTTAGTAACATACAGAGCACACATGAGACCCACCCTAGAGACCTTCATTAATATTGGGGAAGAAATGGCTGGAATCAGAGTCTATTCAGGGACCTCAAGAGTAAAATCAGATAAACACTCTTTTGTGATTGTTGCAGTATAGCCCCAAGCTTATGTGGCCTGAAAAATACAGTTTCACGTAAACCTTTTATGGCCAAACACCTATGGCAACCAATTAATAGGCCTTCTATGTCTGGTTATCTTATAAAGCATAATAATTTTTTAGCTCAAAATATATTTATTGAATGCTACTAGGTGTCATTGAACATCTAGTATATATCTTCAGGAAATAATTCCTCTACCAGGAATGCTCTAACACCTTGCTTTTCACCTTAGCTTAAAGGTCACTTACACATAGAGGCCTTCATTGATTCTTTTTTTTTTTTAAGATTTTATTTATTTGACAGAGAGAGCACAAGCAGAGGAAGAGAGAGGGAGAAGCAGGCTCCCTGCTGAACAAGGAGCCCAATGTGGGACTCGATCCCAAGACCCTGGGATCATGACCCGGGCCAAAGGTAGCCGCTTAACCGACTGAGCCACCCAGGCATCCTGCCTTCATTGATTCTTAATCCACCCCTTATTCTCTTTCAAAACCCCTTGTTCCTTTTCTCCATTGCATTTATCAAAATTTGTAATCAATTACTAACGAATATTAGCAATCTTTTTCAAATATTTGTAGGCCCCATAAGCACAGGAACCATATATGCTGTGTTTACCATTGTAGACCCAGCATCTTGCAGAGTACCTGCCACTTAGAGGCAATCCATAAATGTTTATTGAATCAAAGAATGAAGGCAGATGGGTCTTTTGTGCTTTTCTCCGCACCTGTGGTAGAACATGGCCACCCTTAACTTCCTAGTTTACAAAGCTTCCATTCAAGAGGCCCGGAAGACTAACTTTTCTGTATCCAAATTTCTTTCTGGGAGAGTGCACCTGATTGGTCTAATTTGAATCAAGCGAGACCGCTTAATCAAATCAGCTGTGGTTAGGAGATGGGGCATCCCACTGTATAAACATGACTGTATTAGCTCACCTTTGTGCTGAAGGACAGGAATTGGGATTCCTTTCTCAGAGAAGAGGACTAAGGAGTTACTGCAAATGATTCCAACTTCAACAAAGCTTCAGGAGTTGTGAGAACAAACTTGAGTTTCCACCCTCCAAACGTTTAAAATATAGTAGGAGGTAATAAGACAAACACCAAATAACCACATTTGGAGTCAGATTATGTCACCTGGCTTAAAAGGTATATAAATAATATGTTATGGGAATAGAGGGAAGATAAAGCAAACACTATATAGTGATTATAAAGTCAGGATATGAAAATATATACTCAACCTTGTTTTAGCTTTGGCTTTAGAAAGGTATTGAAATTGAAACATTATTCCCATTGAAAATATTGTTTCAAAAAATACATATTATTTCCTATCAGCTACAAATGATTTTTAAATGAAAGAAGTTTGTTTTAAAAACAAGTAACATTTTACCTCAATTTTTAAAAATCCAATGGTAACACAGTTGGTAATAGAGTATGAACATGATAGTAAAAACATAACCGTAAAATGTAAATTGTTTTTCTTTCCTGTGTGGGAAGTTGATTATGCTATACTTCTCATGTTGAAAGCTATCTGTTTCTTTTCAAAATATAAACTTAAAACTGAGAGATTAGTCTAGATAATACTGAACCATGTGAATTCAATTATTCCCTACATAAGACATGGGAAAATGTGACCTTTTGCTAATTAGGAAGATAATAATTATTCATACATAGTTTGAACTGGGCCTGCATTTTGTTGTATTAAATCTGATGAATTCTGTATTTTAAACTCCTGCTCTATAAAATTATAGTAAGTATAGCACAGGCCTGGACGTTACCTCCATTTTGTTTAAGCCACTGTCATTTGAATTTCCTGTCTTATTACTCAAATGTAAACCTGATTACAGTAAGTTACATCTCTTAACTTTAAGTTACATGCATATAAAACTTACATATTTCCTAAAGGCATTCTTTTGATACCTTAATTGCCCTAAAGATCCATACCAAAAGTAGAAGTCTGTACTAATAAATACAAAATGTGAGTTACAAAATATGATTATTCCATTTTACATAATTGCCAGACACACAAAGAAAGGAAAATGTGTAAGACTGCAAGTCAAATGTGGACAGCGATTCTCTAGGTGAAGCAATTAAAGATATTTTAAGTTCTGTCAGTTTTACTTTCTAAAT
This sequence comes from Neomonachus schauinslandi, assembly GCF_002201575.2. NCBI lineage: Eukaryota > Metazoa > Chordata > Mammalia > Carnivora > Phocidae > Neomonachus > Neomonachus schauinslandi. Next base: position 47,375,587 of record NC_058417.1, on the reverse strand, counting down.
ATCCTCAAATCTCTTCAAAAACAGCACTATTTTGGAAAAATTGACTCAGACACAACATTTTGAAATTTACTCTGTTTTTCTTCCCTAAAACTTTTTTGAGTCGGGGCTTCAACAACTCCAATGTGAATTTATCCGGTCATTTGAAGAACTGTGAATAATAAACATATAAAAAAGAAAGTACAATACCTAAGAACAAATGTTAGTGACTTTGGATCACTGCAATGGATTATCAGGCAGTTATTCCTCTTACTATCAATAGTAATAGGGGCGCCTGGGGGGACTCAGTCATTTGAGCGTCTGCCTTCAGCTCAGGTCATGATCCCAGAGTCCTGGGATCGAGTCCCACATCAGACTCCTTGCTCAGCAGGGAGCCTGCTTCTCCCTCTCCCTCTGCTACTCCCCCTGCTTGTGCTCTCTCTCTCTCTCTCTCTCTGTGTCAAATAAATAAATAAATAAATAAATAAAATCTTTAAAAAAACAAAAAGAATAATCAAAAGTTGGGAAGCCTGGGTGGCTCAGTCGGTTAAGCGTTTGCCTTTGGCTCACTCCATGATCCCAGGATCCTGGGATTCAATCTCACACTGGGCTCCTTGCTCAGCGGGGAGCCTGCTTCTCCCTCTGCCTCTGCCTCTGTTCACACTCTCTCTCTCTCCCCCCATCTCTCAAATAAATAAAATCTTTAAAAATAATAATAATCAAAAGTTTCCTGTAAAGAGAAATGAAACTGTTCTTCCTAGACTGAGACTTTTGAATTGTTTTTTTTTAATCAGATTATAAAATTTTAATGGTATTACAGGGAAATTGGAAGACACTGAAAGGTTTCAAGAAGAAAATAAAAAATTATGTGTAATCCTATCATTAAAGAATAACCACTATTAATAATTGCATATATTTCCTCAAATCATGTATGTGTGTGTGTGTGAGTCTGCATGTGTAATTATTCTACTGTCTCCTTATTGCTCCATCCTTTCGATGCAACAAAATTTGCTTAATTATGCTCCTGTGATTGGATATGTAAGTTATTAGCAATTTTTGGCTCTTATAAATAATATTACAATAAATATATTTTAATACGTACATCTTGAAGTTTCAGCTATCTCCATAAAAGATATTCCTATGGGCATAAAAAATTAAGGCTTTTGATCAGTACTGTCAAATTTCTTTCTAGGATTTGCAATCCCACCCAATGGTCCGTGAGAGTGGCTGTCTCACATTAACAATTTTTCTAATCTGTGCTAACTGTAGATAAAAACAATCCTCTTTAATTTGCATTTTCCACTATTAGAAACATTGAAATATTTTTAAAATCTCAATTAGTTTTTTCCTTTTATTCATTTGCAAAGGATCTCTTTGGCCCTTTGTCCATTTTTCTAGAATTTGGCATGATGTACATAACTTCCATATTTTGATTTATTGTTTCAAAACCAGCAATGGCTCCGTACACAGTATTTAGCATGGGCTGATATTCTAACTAATCAAATTTCAGGTGATTCACCATTTTGCATTATCAAGGCACTCTGTATCATTAGAATGAAATAATTGAATGACTCTCGGCTATCTAAATGGAAAGCAATTTATAAATACCAAGAATATTTACTATTATGTAAACACATTAGAGGTAGATATCCAAAATAATCCTGCAGCCAGCAAATTCCTTAAATTGGATAGGAAATGATTCAGAACTTGCTATTTCCAGGTCATAAAATATAAATTATAGGACAAAAAATAGAAGCAGTATAAAGAGAGCAGGAACAGAATTGTGAGGCATATTTTCTTTTCTTCACTAATAAAAAAAAGAAGAAAAAGAGAGTTACTACCTTTAACACATGATGCTGGATTCCATCCTTACGCTGGAACTAAGCTGCACTCAGCGTTCAGCGTTCTATCCCTATCCCTGTGGCTTGCTCTATCCTGCCCTCTTGGGCAATCCATACTGGAGCTATCAACAGAGAGAAACGGCTCTTCTCCCCTTCAGTAATATGCATATGCCCTAGTCAGCATGCATACAAACTGGCAACCACTTGCCAGGGTACATTATAGCCTCACCTACACAGAAATCTCTCCACTAATGTTTCAGCACTCCTCCCTAGGCTGTGAAATTCTAACTCCAGATTTCAGTCATTTCGACAAAGCCACCGGGAAAATTCATAGCTAAATTAGCAGCGTGAGAATGGTAGAAAAGACATAATTCTGAAGTTTGGATAACTGTCACTAGCTTTGTGACTCAGGTCAACGAAGTGACATAACCTCCCTGAGCTTGAGTTTCTCTACCTTCCCAATGGCATAATTGGGAAAATAAAATTAACAAAGGTGAGATATATGGAAAACTGCCCGATGCTTGATACAAGGAGACTTGGATACCTTTTCATTCCCAACTGTTTTTGCAAACACTTTTTAAAAGTAATAGATGCCACTAGGAGGCAGCATTCGCCCACAAAGAACTATTTCTCTCACACACCCACACATTCGTGTACAAGCAGTATTTGCACACACACTCACACACACATGTTCATGTCAACCCATATATCTCACATTCACACACACACATTCATGTACACACATACATCACACATTCGCGCACACACTTGCACGCATCCCAGGTGATTTTCTTCTTTCTCTATTTCTTGTATCTTTTTAAACTTTCACTTAGGGATTAAGGTGGGGAATGACCCTCTGGGTAGATGGGAAATTTCACTGATGAATATCTGTCATTGAGTTTGGGGCCTCAGAAATGAGACCCTATATACTGAAAGATTGATCAATGCCTTAGAAATGAAAGAATTCATCTTTATGCTCTAAACCTCTTGCAGATATATAGGACAGCATGAGAGAAAAGCTAAAACATGGACAGCTTTGCATATAGAAGCTTAACCAGCCATAATCAAAGAGAAGAAAGCTGATCATTGGGAGGCACAGCCGGGGACCTCCTCATCTTGAAAGAAGTCTTCCTTGGCCATATGCTGCTTATAGCGTTGGTTGGATCTGCAGTTGCTAGTTACTTACTATCACATAACATGGGAAGACAAATCCAGCCATGCTAAAACATAGGATGATAACAAGCTCCTGAGCCAGTTTCACTCTTTCTCCATCTGACTGCCTGTGGGAGGAGGAAGGAAGTACTTCCTGGTCTGTCAGCTGTCAGGGGAGATAACTACACACCTACGGGGGAGGAGATAGCTGAATTTTAATGCTGGGCAACCTGATGACCTAAGCTTTTAAGAAGAAAAACATTTGGAAAAGAGAATCTACCTATGTCACTAAATGGACCACATAATCATGAAATAGAGGGCTGCAATTGGGCAGTTTCTACTGATGGGGCCCTCTAATCCAAATTGCCAAAGTAGCAGATTTTTCTTTCTATGAAAATATCATCAAATTAGAAGACTTGGTACTATGGCCTAAGCTTCAAAGTCTATTTTGATTAATTTTTCAGGGATCCAAGCCTATCCAGCAGCCTGAAATGCCTTCCAATGAATGAAATGGTGCAAAAGGCCATCCTCAACAAAGCTACCATGTTCTAGGAGCTTCTTTGTGGAGCAGGTTAAGGGAATAGGAGGTAGAGAGGTACTGTAGGTTTAAAATAGGAGTGCTGGGCTCAGGAACCTTTGGCACTGTGAACACCTGATGCTATGAACAACAGGCATGAAGCTACAGTTATCAAAAAGTGTGGTATTGGCAAAATAATAGACACATAGGTCAGTGGAATAGAACAGAGAGCCCAGAAATAGACCACCATGAATACAGTCCACTGATCTTTGATAAAGAAGCAAAAGCAATTCAAAGGAGCAAAGATAGTCTTTTCAATAAATGGTGCTAGAACAACTGGACATCCATATGCAAAAATATTAAGCTAGAACACAGACCTTACATCATCACAAAAATTAACTTAAAATAGATCATAGACCTAAATGTAAAATTAAAAACTGTAAAACTCCTAGAAGATAACACAGAAGCAAATCTAGATGGGTATGGCAATGTCTTTTTTAGATACAATGCCAAAGACACGATCCATGAAATAAATCATTGATAAGCTGGACTTCATTAAATCTGCTCTGCGAAAGACACTATCAAAAAGAATGAGAAGACAAGCCACAGACTTGGAGGAAATATTTGCAAAAGACGTATCTGAGGAAAGATTGTTATCCAAAATATACAAAGAACTGCTAAAACTTAACAATAAGCAACCCAACTAAAAAAAAATGGGCCAATGGCTTTAACAGACACCTCACCAAAGCAGGTACGTGGATGGCAAATAAGCATATGAAAAGATGCTCTACATCAGGGGAATTCAAACTGAAACAATGAGATACCACTACACACCCATTAGAATGGCCAAAATCCAGAACACCGTCAACATCAAATGCTCACAAAGATGTGGAGCAACAGGACTTCTCATTCATTCCTGGTGAGCGAGCAAAATGGAACAGCCACTTTGGAAGGCAGTTTAGTGGTTTCTTACAAAACTAAACACAGTCTAAATGAAATACGTAAAGATGGCCAAAACTTACTTCCAGTAATACAATACATACTTCCAGTTGTAAAATAAACTAAGTCCTGGGGATGTAATGTACAGCATGGTGATTATAGTTAATAATACTCTACTCTATAGTATATTTGAAAGTTGCTAAGAGAGCAGATCTTAAAAGTTCTCATCACAAGAAAAAATTGTAACTGTGTGGTGATGGATGTTAACTATATTTATTGTGGTGATCATTTCATAATATATATGTCTCAAATCATTATGTTGAACATGAAATTAATATAATGTTATATGTCAATTACATCTCAGTAACAACAAACATATTCTTACCATATGATCCAGCAGTCGTGCTCCTTGATATTTACCCAAAGAAGCTGAAAACTTATATTCACACAAGAATCTGCACACAGATCTTTATAGCAGCTTTATTCATAATCACCCAAACCTGGAAGCAACCAAGATGTCCTGCAGAGCACAGAGGACTTTTAAGGCAGTGAAAATACTCTCTACAATGGATATATGTCATTATACTTTTGTTCAGATCCATAGAATAGACAACACCAAGAGTAAATCCTAGGGTAAACTTGGGGTGATGTGTAAGTGTAGGTTTATCTTTGGCTAAAAATGTGGCACTTTGGTAAGTGATGTTGATAACGGCTAGGCTCTGCATGGGTGAGGGTGGGCGGTATATGTGAACTCTCTGTACTTTCCTCTAAATTTTGTTGTAAACCTAACACTGCACTAGAAAAATAACAAAGCCTTAAAAAATAAATGGTATGACAATTTTAAATATACAATATGTGTTCTTGTTTTGTTTGTTTTGTTTGATGTGTGTGGGTTTGTTTGTTTTTTTTTTAATGTTGTTTATGTCCTTTCAACATCAAGATGTCCTAAATCTTTCTTGAAAGCAGGCATGGCAGGGCACACAGGGTGTGAAAATATTGAAAAGCTTTTACGCCAATTGATAGATAGCTGTTGCCCCAAATCTCTGAGTACCAACCACAAGGCCAACAGCTCTTCCCGTAAGACCTCTTGCCTGCTTTCACCAGTCTAACTAAAGGGTAATGCCTGATACATCAGGAGGCTTTCAGCCCCAACTCCCCACCCCAGGTCCCAGTCCAAGACGGCCATCCATTCTGATTGGCCCCATATCCTATTGATTATACCCTTGAGATAGGTCATAGGTAATAAATACTTAAGTAAATAATCCCCCATTGGGTATGTTCGTTCATTGGGTATAAGCTGGATTATAGGACTTAAAAAACTCTGGATTATATCTCAGTTGATCCAAGTAGGTAATGGCCTTGTGAAAGAACAGGAAAGCTTAATTGTGAGTTTTTATGAAAAGGCCCTCAAAGATTGAGCAAAAGGCCTTGGAGCTCAGGGCTACATTAGAAAGGGTCCTAATAACTACTCACCAGATGCCCAAGAAAATCATCACTGACTTTCACTGCTCCAGAGCCCTGTTCAAATGAGCTGAGGGACAGTGAGCAATTTAACATTTTTTCTATGTATTTTTAAATTTTGAAATAATAAAATTAATTAGGAAAGCGTTTGCAACAAAAAGGAGGATAATAGAAAAATATATTCTCTCTTTCCTGGAGCAAACCTTGCAATCATGTCTGGAGCAGGGGGAGATGCTCCAAAATTTTTACTGCCATCTTTTCATTCCTAGACCTGTTACATGGGATGAGGGGGGAGGGGCCGTTTTATTTTTTTATTTTTTATTTTAAAGATTTTTTTTTATTTGTTTGGTTTGGGGGGGGCAGGGGGAGGGGAGGAACAGAAGAAGAGGGAGAGAGAATCTCCAGTAGACTTGTGCTGAGTATGGAGCAGGGCTCAATCTCATGACCCTGAGATTATGACCTGAACTGCAATCAAGAGTCAGACACTTAACCAACTAAGCCACCCAGGTGCCCCAGGAGGTCCATTTAAAAAATAATATGTAGCAAGTTAAAGAAAACAGTGGATCTAAAGCTGTGTGCTGAGAGAGGAAGTCCAGAGCGGATGGCTCTTTTGCTCAGCAAAATCCCCAAATAGGGCTTTTTGGTCTACAAAGGGGAGGTATCAAATGGTCTCAAACCCAAGCCCCAATACCCGGAGGGGGAGGGAGAGACAATACAGAAAGGAAGGATTGAGGAAGAAAAAGTAAAATTGTTTTTTAAGCCTAAGTAATGGGAATGTGGAGCTTTTGAATGACCACCTGAGAGGGAAGGAAAGGAGGAACAGAGAAACATTTGGGAACAGAGATCTGGCCCCCACCCTGGGCAAGCAGATCAAATCCTAATGAAATATCATCAGTGAGGGAATTTTGGGGAGACAGATTTCAAGAGTAGTGACGGGTACTATTTGTAGAGCTGGCAAACAGAAACAGCTTTTCCAGTACTTTTATAAAAACAGGGAACATAAAAAAATAAAAAATAATTAAAAATTAAAATAAAATAAAATAAAAATAAAAACAGGGAAAAAAGATGGGACAGTAGCTGGAAAAAGATGTCAGGCAACAGGAAGGGTTTTTGTAAAGGGTAATATTACTGTATATTTCTACACTGATAGAAATGGTCCAATAGGAAGAAAAAGAAATAAAAATGGAAGATCATTCATGGCAGGAGCAAAATCCTTAAGTAGCAGAGAGAAGATGGGATCCAGTGCATAAGGTTTGCCCTTAGATGGAAACTGGGTTTATCCACTGCAACAAGACAGGGGGCAGAGAATATGGAACAGGTACTGCTAAGTTGACAGATTTGGTCATGGGAAGATTTTTTATTTTATTTGTTTTTTTAAAGATTTATTTAGAGAGAAAATGCACGAGTGGGAGGGAGGAGCAGAGGGAGAGGGAGAGAGAGAACCTCCAGCACACTCCCCACTGGGGCTCGATCCCCAGACCCTGAGATCACAACCTGTGCCAAAATCAAGGGTCGTCCGCTTAACCAACTGAGCCATCCAGGCGCCCCATGGGAAGGTCTTTAAAAGGTCTTTTCTCTTTTCTTGGTGCAATAGGAGCAGGATGATCAGGGGAGCGTGAGGGGAGAGAAGGTGGCTTGAGGACAGTTGAGAAGAGAAGTAGCCACCTTGGAGAGGAGAGGAGTGTATAAATCAGAGAAATATGGTAAGCCAGGCAGAGCTGAGGGCTCATGTGATGGTTCTCTGGGCCATTCTATGAAAAATACTGCAGTCAGTTGAGGCAAAAGCATTTGAGAGTAGAACAAGGGAGAGGCGAACTGAGTTACCTGGATAACTGTGTACCCTTTCCATTCCACAGCCATGAAATGACCATGTTCCACGTATTTGGGTTTCGTAACCAGCTAACATAACTAAAAGTAAGCTACCACGCCGCAACGACAGAGGGAAAAAATTCAGTCACTTTATTTTTCCACTTCCGTTATGTTCCTTGGACAAACACTGATTCAAGTGTGGCATTTAATTTTGAATCTGAAAACCAGTTTAGCATGGCTTTACATCTGATGCATCGGTTTTCCAGAAAGCCAGAGTGTTGTGTTCTGTTTGGGAAGAAAAAGATAAGACTCTAAGAGAAATGATCATTTCTTAAATTTGCTAAGTAGCTAAGCCAAATCAAATACATTTTACCAACATGTGGGAAAATTTAATTATATGAATAAAACCATTGACTGTGAGGTTTAAGTGATAGGAGAAAACATCAGGGAAATGATAAGGCACTCATTTCCAAGAGAGAAAATAAAAGGTTCTGTATAATTCTGATAGTCAAGATTAAAAGGGAAAAAAAAACCTGTATCAGCCTTTTATTTATTCTCAGATGCAGTAGCAGTGCTCCATCTGTCTGAAGACTATAAGGCACAATAGCCTGAAGAAATTCATCAACAAAACTCTGTTTGGTTTTTTAAAATTATCCTCTTCTAATATTTTGTGTACTGATTTGTAGGAAGCTACATGCCCTCTGTCAATTTCAGTATTTAACATCTGCCTAGGGGTCTGCTATATTTTGAACAATAACAATTTATCCAGTGCATTTCTAACCATTAGTGATTATAATAACTATCATTGTTTGAACACCTCCTCTGTGGCATGGATCATATTTCTGATCATCAAACCTGTGAAGTAGGTGTGATTCACTAGTTATCATTCCATTCTCTGTCTCTAGCTGGTCACTTCTCAAACCCCTCTCTTCTCTAACCTGCCTGCCCAGGAGAGGGCTGTCCACATTCTTGGAACACTTTTTTGGTAAGATTTTACTCATTTATTTGTCAGAGAGAGAGCACAAACAGGGGGAGCAGCAGGCAGAAGGAGAAGCAGGTTCCCCGCTGAGCAAGGAGACCGACATGGGGCCGGGTCCCAAGACCCTGGGATCATGACCTGAGCCGAAGACAGACACTTAACCAACTGAGCCACCCAGGCGCCCCTCTTGGAACCCTTCTAAACTAAGAGCCAATAGTAGCTTCAGCCTCTGGCTCATTCTTCCTTCATAGTACAAAGATATTTAAACCCTAAACCCAAAAATTTAAAAAGTTAGCAGTTCTAAATGCTGATCATTATACAGTTCTCTATCTCACACAAACATAATCTCATCTTCCTTAAAATATTTTGCTCTAATGAATACTTTGCTCTAATGGGGACTTTTCAAACTCTAGGAGTTGCTGAAGAAAGGGAAAAAATGTTAGAAGATCTAAAAACCAATCACCATTACCATGAGTTACTTTGTAATTGGGGTGAGTTCTCTATAATTTGGGACTGAGAGGCAGTAAATATTACTATTATTCAATATTCCATGCAACATTATTATTCTTATTTGAGCTTACTCTGGAATTATACAAGATGGCATAATTCATCTCAATATTCATTGAATAAAACTGCAACCCTGAGTTTTAGGGGAAAAAATTGGAAAGGAAAATGTTAATGCAAGTGGAGAAAATGAATCAGTTTATTGCTTCATCTCGCTCTTTTCTCCTGCTCCCCCTCTCTTTTTAAAAATCCAGTGGCCAGGGGCACCTGGGTGGCTCAGTCAGCAGGGAGCCTGCTTCTCCATCTCCTTCTGCCCTTCCCTTCCATTCATGCTTTCTCACTCTTTCTCTCCGTCTCAAATAAATAAATAAAATCTTTAGAGAAAATCCAGTGGCCAAACTGACATGGCTTCTTATAATGATGAGATATATGTTATAATTCCTGTTTTACTGACAAAGATACAAAGACTTGAAAACTTAAGTCATTTGTAGAAAGTCATTCATTGAGTAAACGTCAAAAATGTACAGTTCAAATTCAAGTACTAAAGCACAGAATTCTGTTTACTAGAAAACATCTTTTTCTTCCATTTTGTAACCAGATGTCTCTATTGAGTTTTATTTTATTATATGTATTTCTTATGCAACTCTAAATAAATATAACTGATTTTATGCAAATAAATAAATAAATAAATAAAGTACTTCTTGTGGTGAGAGGCAAGTGGAAATCTTAGCTAAAAGTACCAGTGTCAGACTCACCCTTGAAGCACTTGGGGATTTCAATGGTGCCATCGATGCACTGAGCATCCTCTGTATAGCTACACTTCTTTTCCTTATTCTTGCAGAAGAAAGAAACTTTTTCACCATGCGGCATTCCATCCTTGAATTTTTCTTGAAGCTTTACTCTCTCTCCTTGGTATAGCACAGTCGCTTTTTTAACAGATAATTTACAAGAAGCTGAAAGAGACAATATTTGTAGTCAAGACTTAGGAGTCCAGTTAGTCTTCTTTAAGGATGATGTAGCATTTGGATCAGTAGATGAGTACACCTGAAACACATTGCTCAAGACAAGAAGATTCCAAGAATGTTCATAGTGAGTAACATCGGTGTCATTGCTAATGGAAGTTCTTTATCAATAGAACCCTTAGTCACAGCTTCCAAGATGCCCTTTTCCCCCCCTTGTAGTAGCCACTTAAGAAGGTCAAAGCAGAAGCATCAGATTTTAGGCTTCAGTGAAAAAGAACTACGAGATACTGCCATTTCATATAAACCTCCACTGCCCCACTTAGATCCCATTTATTGAGCTAGTGCGTCCATCCACCAGCCACTGTGAGCACTGGCTAATGATAGCTCACAAATGTTCCTTTCTCTGAAAAATTGCCCTCAGCCACGTCTCTTCTGGGAGCAAATCAGCCCCCACACCAGGATCAGGGAAGGGAGCAGCCCATAGCCAATGACTGACCAACAAGGGGATACAAAAAGCAGGTCCCATGCCTTTTGGTGGGATCAACTCTAGGGTAGAATTCATGGTCCAGAGCTCCCAAGGGGATGAAATTGAAACTAGACTCTGGTTGAGACCACCTATTTGTTCAAAACTTAGTTCCTGGATCAGCAGCAGCAGCATCACTTGGGAACTTGATAGAAATGCAAATTCTCAGGTCCTATCCCAGATCTACTGAATCAGAAACTCTGTGTTTAAATAAGCCCTCCAGGTGATTCTGGGGCACAGTGAAGTTTGAGAACCAGTGCCCTACTCGATCCTACCTGCCTCACTTTCTCCTGAGACACTCACTGAATAAATCATCTGCACCTGAATCCCTGTCTCAGGCCCTGCGGTCTAGGGGACCCCACTAAGACACTAATTATACATCATTTTGCCTGCTGTGCCTAATTTCCTTTTCTGCTTAAACTGCCCAGCCCTGTAGCAACCTGAGCAGAAATATAGTGCTAGGTTATTGTTCTTTGCATAAGCATGACCCCGGATCAAGGATAAACACCCTAACTCAAAAGGAACCAGTGTTCTCAGGAAAAGATACCAGTTAGTGATGAGTCCTTGGGCTGAGAGGTCCTGGTGTAGAGTCAAGCCAGGTTCGAGGTGAGTGAGCAGGGAAACATGAATGAGAGAGACAATGAGGCCACTGAGATATGGAAAGAGTAGTAATAGGGCCTGGCCTTCGGTTCGAATCCTCAGGACCAGCTGTATTTCATTTCCTCATCTTCAATGTCCATACAAATGCCTGTTGCCTGTTTATGATAAGCCCCCATTTCCTTGAACTAGCTTCAATGTGTGATTGGTTTCTGCAACAAGGAGAAGAATATAGACTAGAACAAAGCAGAAAAGGATGCTCACGGGAAAACAAGTAGAGGAAACCCACACAATTTTCCACCATATCATCAATGCTTACAAAGGATCTGTTTATTTCCTACAGTTTCATCTCAAACACACTGCTAAGCATGAAGTCCCCCCATGCACATGTGAGTCCTAAAGTCTTTCACATACAAATAACTGTGAAGCAAGTCTGAGCAACAAGTGGAAAATGATTGGAACAAGAAAATGGCAAGTAAGGGTAATCCACTGGATAAGTTCATGACGTATTAAAACCTCACCCATATTTCATACCTTTACAACTTGGTTGTGCAGACCAGTTTCCAAATTTGTTACATTCTACTTCTTGTGGGCCATCCAAGACAAATGTATCATGGCAACCATATGTGGCTTTATCCTTGTAATAAAGTGTTTGTTTTGCAGGATAGTTCACAAACCCATTGTCTGGTCTTGATGGGAATGGGCATTTTACTTCTAAAAAGTGTATTCAATAAGACATATTAGTATAAATAGTAGTGCTGTCCCATAGCTATGAAATATTTACATTCCAGTCTCCATTACCCCATTGAGTCACTGGGTGTTCCTGTAGCTGGACTACAATTTCTAGGGACTTAGGTGCTTAATTCTGTCCCCCTTTTCTTATGCCCACAGGACCCTAGATATTAAAAAAGAAACAACACTCTGAAAGTAAATCAATGAGTTACCAAGTTCTTTGGGCTCTCATATAATCACAGCGTATTATTTATTCCAAATTTCATCTCCATGCTGTCTAAAATGGTGGGTTTGAAAGAAGAAGAAGAAAAAAAAGCCTGTCTCTTTTAATCAACAAACCATGAAATTAAAACACAAAGACGCCCTCCATGCACACTAGCACACCATTATTGGATTTCAGATGTTAAATTTAATTCTTATGAATGTCTTCATTCTGTATGAGAAGCCAAAATGAAATATGAAGGAGAAACATGGTGCTGCTTCCTGGCACCTGAATCTATGAGTTTATAATAATACTTTCAAAATAGTCCACGGAAGAAAAGAAAAGCTTTTTTCTACAGAAGAATGCAAGCTAATCAATATAGCAAAGATAGAAAGTCACCAGTTTGCCTGAGTCATAATTGACTAAGTTGGGGATCATCAGAGGATGCCAAAATGCCTGCTAGAGAGTAGATAGTCACACCATCTCCAAGTATCACCCACCATTTGCTTTCTAAAAAGGGAAAGAAGATCTGACACAACCCACTTGACCAAGGGCTCAAATGAAACATGACCAGTGATACCTCCTGATGTGATGGAATGGATTCTTATCAAAATTATTTAGCTTGAATCTAATCACAAGTAAATCATCACCTAGATTCAGATGATGGAATATTCTACAAGACAACTAGCCTGTATTCTTTAAAAATGTCAAGGAGGGGCACCTGAGTGGCTCAGTCAGTTAAGTGCCTGAATCTTTTTTTTTTTTTTAAGATTTTATTTATTTGTTTGACAGAGAGAGAGCACAAGCAGGGGAAGCAGCAGGCAGAGGGAGAGGGAGAAGCAGGCTCCCCACTGAGCAGGGCACCTGATGTGGGGCTCGACCCCAGGACCCTGGGATCATGACCTGAGCCAAAGACAGATGCTTAACTGACTGAGCCACCCAGGTACCACTAAGAATCCAACTCTTGATTTCGGCTCAGGTTGTGATCTCAGGGTGGAGAGATTGAGCCCCAAGTCGGGCTCCATGCTGGACATGGAGTCTGCTTGGCATTCTCTCTCTCTCTCCCTCTCCTCTGCCCCTCCCCCCTCCCCCTCACACATGCTCTCTCTCTAAAAAAAAATAGAAATAAATAAAAATAAAAATGTCAAGGAAAGACAACTAAAAAGGCAGGGGGTCATCCTTTTTTAAAAAATATTGTATTTATTTATTTGAGAGAGAGAGAGACAGAGAGAACGAGCACGAGCAGGGAGAGGAGGAAGGGGCAGCAGCAGAGGGAGAAGCAGGCCCCCTGCTGAGCAGGGAGCCCAATGCGGAACTCGATCCCAGGACCCTGGGATCGTGACCTCAAGCTGAAGGCAGCCGCTTCACCAACTGAGCCTCCTAGGCATCCCACAGGGGATCATTCTTAATCAAAGGAGACTAAGGAGCCATGACAACTAAACCAAATGTGTGATTCTTGACAAGATCCCATGTAAAACAAAACACATGTATAAAGAACACTTCAGCGTCAATTGAGGGGACATTTCCACATGAAATAAATGTTGTTAATTGTTTATATTATTATAATAGTTTAAATCATTATTGTTAATAATTCAAAACACATTAAATGTCTTGTCTACAGGGACAATGTTCTTGTTCTTATGACATTCATGCTGAAGTATTTATGAGTAAGTGTCATGATGTGTACAACTTATTTTCAGATGGTTCAGGAAGAAAAAGCATCTGTCTATGGAAAGAGAGAGACAGAGAAAGTCACAACATGTTGACGGTTCATACGTGTAGGTGAAAGGTTGAAAAAAAAAAAAAAGAACCTACTGCTTAGGACTTGAGAGAATTAAATGAGATGAGATGACACATATACAGCAGGAGACCAGTACCTGGCCCAGAGTTTAAGTCCTGCAGAAGGTGCTAGGTATTATTATTGGTAGTTTCCACAGGCTAAAAAGCATTTATTCTTTGAATCATTCAAGAGTTATCTGCAATATCTACTACAGGAGAAAGTAGCAGTCCTTAGTATAACTCCTTGTGTGCATGATAAAGTCTATAATTTGTCTACTTGTTTTGCAGTTGACAAATTCAAAGATAACAATGATAGATCAAATTAAAAGAGGAAGGGGGCACCTAGGTGGCTCAGTTGGTCAAGTGTCCCACTCCTGATTTCGGCTTAGGTCATGATCTCAGGGGCGTGGGACTGAGCCTCACTTCAGGCTCTGTGCTGGGCATGGAGCCTGCTTAAGATTTTCTCCCTCTCCTTCTCCCTCTCTCTCTGCCCCTCCCCACCCCACGAGCACACACATGCTCTCTCTAAAAAATAAAAATAAATAGAAGAGGAAGAATTTTCATAATTTTTAAAATCAAATATTCTTGTGATTCTTAAATTTAGGTGGACTATAAAAGCTTCGGACAATCTGACTACAGCCCAGTTTTTCACCCTCATCTCCTAGGATGTCCCAATTTAATCCTGGCTTCTCTCAACCAACCTCACCACCATATTCGACTGTCCATGCACACACCCTGTTCTCCCATGCTTCCCTGACTTTCCATGCCTTCCCCTCATTCTCCACTTCTCCTCTTCTGGGAAGCTCTCCCAGGCAGCTCCAAACAGTTCATCGCATTATATATAATTCTCCTGAGGTCAGAAGCCAGGTCTCGTTCATCTGGTATCCCCAATACCTAGCACACTGCCTGGCACATGGTAGATGCCAATAAACATTTGTTGAACAAGGCCATTGGAAACACTCGATGACAGTGGAATTTTCCATAGTTCTTAAAAATGGGATTCTACACTGTCATAATAGCTTTGTCTTGTCCTTGCACCTACCTCTGCATTCTGGTAATGTAGTCCAATTTCCATGTGCTGTGCAGGTAATTGTATCATTTCCAAACATGGCATAGTGTGGCAAACATTCGAAGACAGCCTTGTTTCCATAGACGGAGTGGTTTTTAGCCAATGGCTTGTAATCACTAAGGGTTGCAAACTTAGGAATGGATGGTAGAGGGCAGGTTACAGCTGGAAAAAGAAAGAATGATCACTTTTATGAAATAGTTGAGTCTTTTAAAAATGCTCTTTCCAGAAAGGAAAAAACAAAAAAACAAAGATTAACTTGAGAAAATCCAAAATTGGATCAAATACCAGGGTAAAAACAGTCCCTTAAAGAAGTCACAGAAGAAAATATGATCTGAAAACCAGATGTCTGAACCAGTGAAAAGATTGAAAAATGAAGTAAGTCTAAGTCTTGTCACCATAAATTTGCCTGATACAATGACACAATGCATAGGTCTCCATCAGTCTGTGATCCAAATGCTAGATGTTTCTGGAAGTCAGAGTTGGTGGAGGACCATCCTACAAAAATTGCTCATAATAGCACTTGGTACAAAGTCTTTTGCGACATCTACGTTCCACTACTGGCTTATGTTGGTTTGTTCCCATTGAATATCTCCTGCTTCTGCACTCTGAATGCATGGAGCTTACACAAGTAACTTTATGTGGAGACAGTCTGGGTTGTCATCCTGAGCGGACTAATACGGGGTTTCAATAAGTCCAGGGAGAGTTATACTAATGTAAAGGAAGTGAGTGAATGTGATTTCATCTGAATTATTTAGATCCTTGCTACTCCAAGTGGGATCTGTGAGACCCCAGCAGGGGCCTTGCCTGGAAGCTTACTAGAAATGCAGCAGCTCAGACCCCACCCCAGAGCCGTGGATCAGAATCTGCATCTTAACGAGATGCCCAGGTGATTCACAGTACATTAAAGTATGAGAAGCATTGATTTAGATTAGACTGAAGTGAAAGCGGATCTTCTCTTTGTAACCAAGAAGCAAAAGTGACTACATAGTTGATATAAATCTGCTTCCAAGGGAAACTATAGGAACAGTGGTGATTTTTACTGCTGAGTAAAGAACTCTAATTTAGCCTTAAAAACCTTTGTTTTGGTAGTTCAGCTTTTCTTAAACCATCACTGATTTGAAATTGCTTGACTTTTTCACTGACTCTTGCTAGGACAGACCTCACTGAAATGTTAAAAACCATAGCCATGATTGTAATGCATGGACCTCCTGGTCGAAGATTGGACTCCCGTGAATCACAATCAGAACATCCCTCCCTATATCAGCAATGCCCAGAGCTGCCCCTGACTGCATGGCTCAGGGTCCCCGGAATAAGCCAGCAGTGTTTTGGGGAGCAATCCCACTCCACTCCTATGAGGCAAGGCCCTTTGATGGAGTCTAAGGTCACTGTGAAGGTTACTTTCCTATGTCCCTCATTACTAGACACACTTGCTGAGGGCAGGCAGAAGTCTCTTTCAGCCATATAGCCTCAGTGCTGAGAACAGGATATGACACACATTAGGTTCTCAATATGCATAAATGTATAAACGAATGTATAAATGTATGAATGTATGTATAAATGTATAAATGAATGAATGAGGTCCCAGAGTAGGAGGAAGATGTTTGATCTCAGTTACCAGTTTTTCTAGTCCAGTGATGGCAGTCCCTGATTGACCAATGCCACACGTAGCCTGTCAAAAACTGAGAGAATGATGGAATGACTAAGCCCAGATATCACTGGTTCCACCAAGTGGAGGATACAAATGTGTTCATGAGTTGAATGCTTTCCTTCTGTCCTTCCAAAAGGGTTGTTGATCCTCCAAGGTAAGATGATATCAGGATGAACACTCCCCATGAGGGTGAGCAACCATCCCAAAGAGTCAGGACTGAGGGATTTCCAGGGCATGGAATGTACAGGGTTAAGACCAGCAAAGTCCCAGGCAAACCAACTAATCGCTCTCCCCAGAACTGGGGACCCACAGACTCACGAGTACAGACAGGAAGGTCAACACTCCATTTTCCTTCCTCAGTACATTGAGCAGAACTACTTCCATTCAGATAAAACCTGCAAAATGAAAATGTAACCCATCAAGCAGTAGAATAATCCATTGATGGCATCTCAAATGTCTTCTCCACTGAGCATCGCCTCAGGTTCACGCTACTGACTTTTTCCCTATTTTGTAATGCTGCTTTCTTGAGGAGCTCAGCACTCACTTAAGGCTCATCAAATCTCCCAGCCCAGGGCTGCAGGGGACTCACAGAAGAATGAGAAGTTTCCATAGCTGGAGGCATAGAAACCAACCCCCCAAATCTGTCTTTTCCAATCAGCAGGCCAAATTAGCTGCTTCTTACATGGAGCAAAGAAGCATTTCTTCTTCAGGGTCACAAAAGTGAATCAAACTGAGGCATGGCTACTATTCATTTCCTGAAACTATTCACTCTACTGACATAAATGGGTAAAAACAATGCAGTATATTTCCATCAAAAATGTAACATTGTCTCCTCGAAGCCAAATGTTTCAAGGCCCTTTGTCATCAGACCCACAAGTTAGTTGGTGTTTCAGATGAAAGGAGTCCATTTCTCCTCAAGTATTTCTTAATTTCCAATCCCAAACAAGAATCCTCAGTAAAATTTTGCCCTAAGGTACAGCTGACCTATATTGACAATGTCACTGGTGATGTCTTTGCTAATAAGGCAGATGAGCTACGTGCTTTCTTGCTGGGGATGCTGCCCTGCATCGTGTGAGGATCAACAGAACTATGTTCTATACCATCACACTCCCAACCTTTGCCAGAGAACTCCCTTCTGGAGACTCCCAGGTCAGTCAATCAAATTAGTTTCATGTCCAAAGCTCAAGTCCAATTCCTAAAGTATTTTATCCTTCATGCCAAGATTTGTCCCAGAGATGATAAAGAATTACCATCCAGTTTTAGTCTTTCCAATGTACCTCCTCAGTTAAGTAATTAACCAGGAGAAGGAAAGTTGGATACAGTAGCAACTTCATATTTTACTAGTTGTTATGGCCTCCATCCCTTCCCCTACCCCAACACCACTGTGGTATAGATTAAAAGCAGGACCACAAATGATTTGTATTCAGCAAGTCCAGCCTGAAGGCTAAAAGTAAAATATGTCTTGATGTTTGGCTTAAGGGCACAGAAATATTCTGCCTCTGTTAGCTAGAAGTCCTTACCCGGTGTTACAAGCAAAACTGATCGTGTTAGGATATTCAAAAGTTGTGTAGCGTACAGCTCCATTTTCTAAGATTCCAGCAAAAGGACATAATCTGGCTGTAATTTAAAGATAGAAAGGTAAATTTCAATTTGTAGAATTTTTCATTGAAGTAAAAACATATAAATTCATTTCTATTCTTTGATCCAATAACTCTACTGTTAACTATTCTAAGCAAATAACTCAAAATTAGTCAAATGATATATGCACAAAGGCGCTCATTGCACTGTTACCTCTAATAACAAAAATTGGACAGCCTAAATGTTTACCATCAGGTGATTGTTTTGATCAACTATGGTAAATCAACAGTTGCATTCTTATGCAACCAACAAAGTATGAATTATGAAGACTATGGAGACACAGTCAATATGTATGCTATGCTGATGAATATAGAAAAATACAAAATGGTACCTACTCTCTGCAATGATGCAAAAATATACACGTGGAAAGTAACTTGAAAAAATGAAATTGTTAGTATTCCAGAGTTATGACCAATTTAAAGAAAACTTTTCCCTTATGATGTTATAGCTGTTTTTCATTAAAAATCTTGTTTAGTCCTTTTGAAACAAAAAGCATACTAAAATCACTTGTATGAAATGTATGATTTTCACAAAGGTCATGTTCATATGACCAAAATAACCAGGGCTCAGATAGACCCAGAGAGTCTTTTTTTTTACTGTTTAACTTCTACATAAAATTGCCAGAAATTCTATTGGGTTGATTGCTCCATATTTGACTGTAAAAAGTAATGCTGGCATGATATCATGGAACCATGTACTGAGGAATAAAGAAAAGCAACCATCTACCATAAGGTGATAGCAATAAATCTTTGCTTAAGTTTTTTATATTTATATATATAAATTATTATAATTTATTTTATAAATTATGGTTATATAATCATATACAATTCATATAATTATATTTATTATAAATTATTATAATGTGATGATTCTATTAAATCTGCTTTCATTTTGAGGTCAAGTCCAAAGATCTGATGATTCCTTGTGTTTTACTTTTTTAAGAGTCTCTTTTGGCATCTGTCTAAATTTCAGAGTATCTGTACATCTTTTTTTACTTCTGCAGTGTTTCTCTTTTATCGTAGCAGGTCGCTTTTTTACATCTCTTCTAGTTCTGGGCTATGCTCACCTCCTCCTCTCTAAATAGGACCTATCACCTCTGCTCTCCCCTCCCATGAACACTCCCCCAGGCCCTCTTGTTTCTTCATGGCCCTCCACTCTGTGGCTCCGCTGGCCCTCTGTGCCCCAGCATGACAAAGTGGGTTATCCCCCAAGTGTCCCGAATCCCAATGAGGGGAGAGCATGTGAGAAAAGGCACTGACTTACGGGTACACCTCAGGGTGTTGATGGGCCAAAGTCCTGTGAGAGGGCAGGTGAACTGCTTCATCCCGCCCCGGGACATGTAGCCCGGACGGCAGGAGTACACGATCTGCTCCCCTGGGTCATAGAATGTTTTTAATGGAACAATGGTGGCAAATGGTAAATCATCTGGTTTGGGACAGGCTGAAATAGAGCACAAAGCAGTTAGTTAAGAAATCTGTATTTTTCTAAAATAAGACGAAATCAAAGAGTGAGACTCTTAACTATCGGAAACAAACTGAGGGTTGCTGGAGGGGAGGCAGGTGGGGGGCTGGGGCAACCCAGTGATGGGCATTAAGGAGGGACTTGATGTAATGAGCACCGGGTGTTATATGCAACTGATGAATCACTAAACTCTACCTCTGAAGCTAATAATACACTATATGTTAATTAGTTGATTTTAAATAAAATTTAAAAAAGAAATCTGTATTTTCATTTTTAAGCTCTGCTAGCACAAAAATGAAAAAAACTATTTAATGCTACCGATAGTAACTATGCCAAGTTCTGTACCAAATATTTCACATATGCAATATCTCATCTAATCTCCTCCTAACCCTCCTTTGAAGGGTACTATAGTTATCCCCATTTTATAGGTCAATACATTGAGGCCTCAACTGGCTGAACATCTTCAGGAGGGGCTTTAAGCGTGGCAATATTGAAGAATCAGTATCAATCCAGACTCCCCAGCATCCACACTAGAAAGAATTTTAATGATCATTATTGATCCTTGTCATGTACTAGGGGGTTGGATATATTAATTATATTTGCAAAAGCAAAGAGTACTTACTCCGTCCTGCAGTAGCAACATGGCAGAGAAAAACTGAGAACAAGAAGAGTCCCAGAGAAATCATTGTGGATGACTCACACAGACACTACCAAAATGGTTTCCTCTGCTAAAAAGAGGGATGCAAATATAAAAGTGCTTAAACATTAACCTTTTCCCTTGTGTCCTTTTACCTCTGTAAATAGAAGGTAAAATATCACAATTTGAAAGGAACTCTGAGACCTACATTTTTTAATCATTTACTTTCACTTCCATGGGTTTGTTGTGAAATCTTTGGCAAATGATTTCCATCTTCATAACATTTATTTTAATGGCACAACACGGTCCATTACTGCCTCCGATAGAATCCTGGTGATTCCCAGACTGTCAGGCCTCTACTCCAGACCTCTCATCCTCCATCCTTAGTTTTGTGTACTTAGTGGGTGGAGCATCAGAAGTCTGGAGCATCTGCTTCCCCCACAGTCTTGACATAGGAATTTTGGACCATCTCTGTGTTTCAGTCTCCACACCTCTAAAATGATATTCCAGTTTGCAGATGTATGATTCTAAAGAACATCCACAGGGAAGCATCTAAAACTATAATCCCTAAAAATCCGAGTTCATCATCTTCTCTCAGAAAATGATGATTTCTTCCAGACTTCTGTTTTACTTGCAGTTAGTAACAAGATCATCCTGGGAGCTCCAGGTGCAACCTCAAAGCTATCCTCAAAACCTCAGTCTTCTCACATCAAGTCAACACAGTGTCCTGCTCATCATTCTTAATACTTCTTAGATCTGTCTAGGCAGATTTCTAGATCTGTTTTAGGGATTGGAAAGTTGACATGAAGTTACAAGCTGGGACTCCGAAAAGAACAGAAGTTGAGTAGGAGGAGACAATGGCCAATGCTGATGTTGCTTGGAGGGTTCAGAGCGGACCAGCCATGACTCCGTAGTCGTCTCATGCATCCTTCTCTCTCAGGGACTGAATATACAAGTGGACAATGGCCAGAAAATATATAAAAATAGAACTCTGGGGGCGCCTGGGTGGCTCAGTTGGTTAAGCAACTGCCTTCGGCTCAGGTCATGATCCTGGAGTCCCGGGATCGAGTCCCGCATCGGGCTCCCTGCTCAGCGAGGAGCCTGCTTCTCCCTCTGACCCTCCCCCCTCTCATGTACTCTCTCTCATTCTCACTCTCTCAAATAAATAAATAAATCTTTAAAAAAAAATAGAACTCTGACCCCTAGTTTCTGTAGCAACCAATCCAGCAAGCCAAATCACAACCTCCAAAGCAATCGGCCTAACTTAGGACGAACTAGAGAAAGCCAAATATGTTCTTTAATCAATCACATAGGATGCCCAGCTTCTAGTTAGTCCACTTCCAACATCCCTATCATACCAACAATGTCCCATCAGGACGTACTTGAAATTTGCCCTTTGTGTCCACAACCAAGTTTGACCACTCCTCTGACTTTGAGTCTCTGCCAAATGCAAATGATGATGGCTGACTCCCTTGTTATGACAAGCTCTGAGTCAATTGCTTTTGCTGGTTCTCATTTGGATGGTCTTTGAGGTCTAAAGTTGTTCGACACACATTAGTTTAAGAAACATTCTTTTCAGGCAGTGATTCTTGAACTTTGCTTCTAATGCACATTGTGTCCTGCGACAAGAGGAAAAGTATGCTGCCACTAGCAGAAAATACCAGTGGCTCTTCCCCCTCTGTGATTAAATCACAGTCTTTACACACACACACACACTCACCCCACCTTTCCCTTCAAAGGGTTTTCTAGATCATTCACAGGCTCTGCTTTATTGTGGAGAATTCCCTCAATGTGTGGAGAAGAGAGAAACTAAAGAAGACAGGGACGAGTTGTTTTATATAATCAAGATCTGAGGCAGAAATGGAGAAAGAGAGAAACCAAACAGGCTGGGCATCAGGAAAACAAATTTGAGAAGTGTGAAACTAAGAAGAGACATTTTTGGCAACAGATGCAAATGGAGTGAGAGTCGTTGAGAGGAGCAGTGACAAAAGAGGGGTTTTTAATGATATTTGCTGATGGATGTGCACCCTCACCTGAGGGGCTTTTCTGGAGGGGCAGGAACATTCTATATTTTCTTTTACATGTTTGTTACTAGGGTACCTGCAATGATCAAAACTCATTTAACGGAAACAAATGAACAAAGAAATAAACAAAAAGCAGAAACAGACCCATAAATAACAGAGAACAAACTGATGGTCGCCAGAGGGGAGGAGGATGAGGAATGGGCAAGATGGGTGAGAGGGAGTGGGAGGTACAGGCTTCCAGTCACTGAATGAATAAGTCATGGGGATGAAAGGCACAGCATAGGGAATAGAGTCAATGGAATTGTAATGGTGTTGTATGGTGACAGATGGAGGCTACACTTGTGAGCACAGCATAATGTAGGGACTTGTCAAGTCATTATGCTGTACACCTGAAATTAATGTAACATTGTGTGTCCACTATACTTCAATTAAAAAAATAATTTATTAAATATTAAAAATTCATCCAATTAAACATTTAAAATCTGTGCATTTTATTATATGCTAATTATACCTCAAATTAAAAACAGTGCACCCTTTCCTTCTTTCCTCCCTTTCTCCCTCCCTCCCTCCATTCCTTTGTCCTTCCTTCCTAATTCTGTCCAAAAGTCATGGGGCAGACCCAGTGGGGCAGTCATATTGACCCTTGTGATGATGACAGCCCAGCATTGTCACAGGATTGGCTACAAAAAGGGATTGAGCAAACAGGCAAATATATTAGGGATAATGAGAGTCAGGATTTTTACTGGTGAGGAGAAGTAGCAAAAGGGAAAAAAGGAAAGCTCAAATAAACCCTGTAGTGTTGGATTGGAAGGAGCTATATCAGTACCAATTTTGCATATACACAGACACAGAAATTATAGATACAAAGGTGCGTGCATGTGTGTATGTATGTACGGCAGTACGTACGTATTATTCCTAACTCTTCCACCAAGATGGCCTGGGAATGATAATACACTCAGTAGCAATAAGCATACCTCATGCCCAGATCTTGGTTTCTAATACAACTATCCATGGAGAGCCACCAAGGCTCCTTGGAAAATTGGCTGATTCTAGGAGTGGAAAGTACAAGATAATTCTAGAACATCATGTTGTGAAGAGCAACTCAGGAAATATTCAGAGAACGATAGGGACATGTTAAAAGGACCCAGAAGGCATTTGAAGGGGCTCTCAAGATGAGACAATTTGAGTGTCAAAATAAGTAATGATAGTTACTTAAGTAATAAGTTATAGTCCATTTGCTAAAATGGAAATCAATGAGTCCATGTTGATAGCAATAAACATATTAACAAGTATATGGGAAGATAAGAAAGTTCTTCCTTATGGTAGAATGCCAATCAATTAATATACTAGGAATAGTGGAATTTGAAAATTGCAGTTTGGAGATCATCAGAGAAATATTTAATTCTGGCAAAAAGTATCAGTGGATGTTAAAACTAGGGGGTATTAGTGGGATTAGAAATGAGATGCTCATATAGCCTTAAAAATGTCTCCACTTAAAATAAGTATTTATTACAAAGAGAGAAAAAAGGAATTTATAGTGGAGAAACTTGGCAGACACCATCTTAATCAAATTATCAAAATTATACCAGCAGTGGGGCACCTGGGTGGCTCAGTTGGTTAAGCGACTGCCTTAGGCTCGGGATCATGATCCCAGGGTCCTGGGATCGAATCCCACAAAGGGCTCCTTGCTCGGTGGGGAGCCTCCTTCTCCCTCTGCCTGTTCTGCCTGCCGATACCCCCGCTTGTGTTCTCTCTCTCTCTCTCTGACGAATAAATAAAATCTTTAAAAAAAAAAATTATACCACCATTAATGGGACAAATTGACATAGTGTGTCCCGCAGATAAGATGCAATGGGAAGGACACAGCATCTCTTCTGTAATACTCCTGCCCCAAACATAATGACCTGGGTTGTGTCTTGAGAAAATATTGCACATACTCAAGTTGAAGGATGTTATGCAGAATAACCACCCTGTAATCTTTAAAATGGCAAAGGCCATGAAAAGCAAAGAAAGACTGAGGGAGCCTAGGGAGAATCTTTAAGTGGGTGTCCCACACTGTTGCTGAAAGACCCTGAGGGGATTTTGGTGAAAGTTGAATGGGGTCTCTGGGTAAAGAGTATTTGGAGGTTTTGTTCTATTCTTGGAAATTTCCTGTATATCTGAAATTTGAAATTGCTTAAAAATATAACAACAACAACAACAACAACAAAAATATGTGCTTTTTTTGTGGTTTCCTTGAGAGTGGTCTTCATAAGATATTGTTCTCTTTTTTAAGATTTTATTTATTTATTTGAGATAAAGAGCTAGCGAGAGAGAGAGAGCATGTGCAGTGGGGAGAGGGAGAAGCAGGCTCTCTGCGGAGCAGGGAGCCCGATGCAGGGCTCGATCCCAGCACCCTGGGATCATGACCTGAGCCGAAGGCAGACACTTAACTGTCTGAGCCACCCAGGTGCCCAATAAGATATTGTTCTTAAACCAAACTGTATGAGGCCTTAACTTTTTTTGCATCACTCCATAAAAATCAGTGTAATGGGCAGAATTTTTTCAATTTTAAGTTCGTATATGTGTGTGTGTGTGTGTGTGAAGCAAAAGAGCTATAAGTAGTTATATGTATTATGTATACACATTATTTTTGAGCCATTAACATCCAGCTCCTATTTGCCAGCTACTAAACTACGGAAAATAGTGCAAAAATTATAGTAACAAGCCAATGAGGAAACAACTAAATCAAACTTAGTCTGACAGCTTTTGAGGGGAGTCACATGTGTTTGTGGTTTCAGCGGGGGGAGGGGGGAGTTTTTCCCTTTTATTTTATTTTTTTGTTAATAAAATTTTCCCATGTTTGTATAATTAAATACAAAGATAATGGATGGTATTTTGCAAAACTAAGAAATTATAATTATTATTAGTCCTGAGTGTACTGCCACTTGAATATGTCTGAGAATTACAAGATGTTCTCAGAACTCTTCCAAAAACACACATGGGTCTAATGAAAAGCCTTCACGATGAGCCTTAAGATGAGATGCAATCATTCATCTTGTGTTCGTGAGTCATTGCTCTGCATAACATCAGCACCATGTGGTTGACCTGGAGTCTGATCTATCTTCTCCACATAGTTCAACTCACACTAACTACCTTACGATAATAACCAAGAAGCTGGCTGATCATCAATGTTACATGGTATTTTGAAGACATTTAAATTTACCATTGAAGTTTAATTTGGCAGAGCAAATGGGAAAACCATTAAGAAAAAAAACAAACAAACAAGGAATTTCTGCAAATCAAGTGGTTGTTTTGTATTGTTGGGGTTTATACTCACCACTAAAGATTAACCAACCCATGGATTCGATGCTGCACCTAGTATGTTGCTTTGTTAACCATGGACAGGAATACACAGACACATAGACACTTAGGTTGAAGAATACACGAAAACATTTGTTTTACAAGAAACATAGGACATTGTGCTTGAAACTCTTAATGACTTTACATACCTTCCTTATTCTCCTTTGTAAATTAAACTATAGAGACCTAGACTCAGAGTCCAAGGTTCTGTATTCCTAAAAGCACATTGCATCACACGTTCAAAACTGTTCTTATTTACTTTACAAGCAGAGACTTTGACCATAACATTAAATATTTAGCAACAGTTTAGATTAAAAAAAAAAAAACTTTCAATATTGTCTCTTTCTGGGATGGGATTCTAGCCAACATTCACCAACAAGCTCCCAGTGGAAAGATACAAGTACTTTTGCTCCTATAATAGCAGAATCTGTCAGGAACTATGCAGGCATTTGCAAAGAAGATAAAGGAACATCGTCACAGGGCTTAATGGGCATGATTATATACGTCTAGAAATACACACATAGTCAGCCTTTGTCAGCACTGAAGCATCTTTGTGTGAATTCTGAGATTCCCTACATGTAAATAGCATTTACCTTGAAGAAACTAATGTCTTTTATATACTACAATTTCAACCTTCATCTAGAGCTGTTATTCTTAACCTTGGCAGCACATTATAATCTCCCAGACTGTTAAAAAAAAAATTGAGGGACGCCTGGGTGGCTCAGTCGGTTAAGCATCTGCCTTCAGCTCGGGTCATGATCCCAGGGTCCTGGGATCGAGTCCCACATCGGGTTCCTGGCTCAGTGGGGAGCCTGCTTCTCCCTCTGCTTGTGCTCTCTCTGACAAATAAATAAATAACATCTTTAAAAAATTAATTTAATTTAAAAAATTGAATAGAATTTCTGGGGGTAGTAGGGGTCTAGGCATTGATTTTTTTAAGTGCTGCGGTAATTACAATTGCGGAGAGGGTTAAGACCCTCTGATTCATCATGTTAATATTTACCTAAGTTATGTTCAACCGATGGGATTCCACCACATACATTCTCTCTCTTGCCAAAGTGACACTACTCTCCATATTTTCTATATTATGCGACTCCTTGATCTCTTGTGAATTACCTCTGGGTTCCATGAATTCATTCATTCTCTCTTTTTTTTTTTTTAAAGATTTATTTATTTTAGACAGAGAGAGAGCACAAGCAGGAGGGGCAGGGAGAGGGAGAGAGAATCTCCAGCAGACTCTGCGCTGAGTGCAGAGCCTTATGCGGGGCTCAATCTCTTAACCCTGAGATCATGGCCTGAGCCGAAACCAAGAATCAGATGCTTAACTGACTGCACCACCCAGGTGCCCCAAATTCATTCAATATTTTACAAACATTTACTAAGCCCTTACTAAGCTGTACTTTTTGGTTGATACTGGAATTTCAGAAAAATACATAAGATTTGAGGGTTGTCTATAAGGAGTTCACAGTTTACTAGGATCGAAATACAGTGCTATATATAAAATAATAGAAGAAAGTCAAAGGTACTTATTCTCCTTAAAAGCAACTGCAGAAAATTCACAGAAGGTGTTTCATTTGGATTATGTTTTACAGAACCTTAGTGGTTCAGAGGGAGTGAGGTGGGGTGGGAACGTGATGGTAAGGATCAGATAGTCTGGGTAGTTGCCAAAGCGAAGATGTTTTCCCAATAGCTGCAAACAGTTGAATGTTGCTGGAGCAGAGTATTTCAGGTATGGAATAGTGGGAGATGAGTCTGGAGGGAGGATAGGATCTAGATGACAGAGCCTCTTATATTCCATGATTAGGAGTTTGAACTCATCCTGAAGGCAGTAAAAGGGAGGACCAAGGTCAGGTTTGTATTTCGGAAAGAGTGTTGACAGCAGTGTAGAAGACAAATAAGGGGTAAGAGAGGAGCAAGGGAGAGAAAAGGATTGCAAAAAAGAAAGAAAGAAAGAAAAACCGTAGTACATCTCAAACTGAATTCACGAAACTTGCATCCTGTGGTGTCAGTGAGTGGGAGACATTTTATGAAATGAGCAGTATGAAAGGGGCCCCGCGTACACCTGGCCACGATGAATGGGAACATTGCAGCTCTCCCAAAGTATGCATTGGAAGAAAGGACTTTATTCCCAAAGAATGGACTCCTAGCAAAGGGCTGAGGACAGTAGTCAGAACTGGAGGGAATTTTGCTGGGCAGAGTCACTAGCCCAGATGTTCAGGTTTTAAACTGGATTTGGAGAAAAGTGCCCAGATATAACTGTGATATAGGGTCTCTGGAGGGGTACATGAACCAAATAGAGAAAAGGAACATAGTGTGTGGTTCTTCGGAGGATGACTCCATTGGGGAAGGGGGTCATGCCCACCACAATAGAGGAAATGTGGTGTCCTGGTTAAAAACAGGGCTTAGTCATGGTATACTTGAGTTTGAGTCCTGAGTCTGCTTCTTATTAGCTGTGGCATCTTCAGCAAGCAATATTCTATAGTCAAGTTTTCATCTCTAAAATGGGGATGAAAAGAAAACCTACTTCAAATGCTGATTGTCAGGATTAAATTGGAATGCATACAGAGTACTTTAAAAGGGCCTGGTTTATACCGAGTGCTTGAGAAAAATTTGTTCTCATTAACATTCTTCTTATCATTAATATCAATGACTCAGATGTCTTACACCAAAGTACTGGAAATTCCCACAGAAAACCATAATAGATTTCAATACGACTCACTAAATTGGTGCTCATTACTAGAAAACACAAAAGAACAAAAGAAAGAAAAAAGAGCCACATTCTGTACACCAGGGCAAAATGTCGGAGTTATTTGTAGGTGGTGGAATATGGGTATCTTGCTTTCTTCCTTTTTACTATGTCAGGCTTTTGTTTTGTTTTTGCTGATTTTTAAAAACCTATCAGTAGAGGGGCGCTTGGGTGGCTCAGTCGTTAAGCATCTGCCTTCAGCTCAGGTCATGATCCCAGGGTCCTGGGATCGAGCCCCGTATCGGGCTCCCTGCTCTGCAGGAAGCCTGCTTCTCCCTCTCCCACTCCCCCTGCTTGTGTTTCCTCTCTCGCTGTGTCTCTCTCTGTCAAATAAATAAATAAAATCTTTAAAAAAAAAAAAAACCTATCAGTAGATAAGACAGAAAATCTACTTCCACATTTGGGGAAAATACAAGATTTCCTGCATGGAGGGGCACCTCGGTGGCTCAGTCAGTTAAGCACCTGCCTTTGGCTCAGGTCATGATCTCAGGGTCCTGGGATCGAGTCCTGAGTTGGCTCCCTGCTTAGTGGGGAGTCGGCTTGTCCCTCTCCCTCTGCTCCTCCTCTTGCTCATGCTCTCTCTCTCTCAAATAAGTAAATAAAATCTTTTAAAAAAAAAAGATTTCCTGCATGGAAATCTACAAACACAACAGTAGGTATGTAATTCTCCCATGTTAAAAGAGCATTCCCGGACACTGCTTACTTGGCATTTGTTCCGAAGAGCAGCACAAACATAGGACTCCTCTGCTCTAGGAACTCATCTTTGTATAGAAAATACTACAGATGTTTCCCCCCAAGATTGAGCAGAGTCATCATGTCACCCAGGTAATGTCTAGTGATCACTAGAAACCCTAGCAAATTCCTCCAGAGTCAGGCTCCTCAGCCCCCTTTCTCCTGGATCTGGTGCCTGGTCCCAACTCCCTCCCTTTTCCTGCTTCACTTGAAATCCAGAGTTAGGGCACATTTGGGACAAAAAGTCTGTGACACTTTGGAACACAAAGACGAGAACACTGGGATCTTTCACATAGATGTCACACACTATTTAGAAAAAAATATTATAAGCAATCACAAGAAAAGATCCATGTGATCTCATTACCAGAGATTCTAGAAGGGAACAGATGAGGCTTAACAGATGAGAGCCTGAGAATAAAATGTTGAAAACGTGTTCACTGATGATCTGATGTAGAAGAAAATGAGGAAGCAGCCAGAGAAACTAACATGAGTTTTCAAGAGGTTCTCTGATGAGCTCAGATATGGAAAGAAAAGACCATGCTCGAAAGAAAGAAACGATTACAAGAAAGAAAGAAAGAGGGCGCCTGGGTGGCTCAGTCAGTTAAGCGTCTGCCTTCGGCTCAGGTCATGATCCCAGGGTCCTGGGATCGAGCCCCACAGCAGGCTCCCCGCTGAGCAAGGAGCCTGATGTGGGGCTCGATCCCAGGACCCTGCTTGTGTTCCCTCTCTCGCTGTGTCTCTCTCTGTCAAATAAATAAATAAAATCTTTAAAAAAAAAAAAAAGAAAGAAAGAAAGAAAGATGGAGAAAGAGAGAAAGAAAAGAAAAATAGAAAAGGATGAAGGAGGGGAATGTTACATGGAATGAATTCAAATGCAGCATAAACTAAACTTGCAAAATGTCAGGAGCTCAGCTGACTAAAACAAGTCCAAGTTGAGATAAGGATCACATAAGCTACAAGGACAACAAAGGTGGGAGTCAGAACAGGAAGAACGGGGCTGGTGTTCTGCTTCACAAAGAAGAGGGTTCATATAGCAGAGAATTATATGTTTATTCTCCTCATTATAAAAGCATGTTGTATCTGTCTAATCAATCTGGAAAACAAATATTTGAAACAAATGAAAATCCTATAAAACTCGCCGCATAGAGTTATGTCCTTGCAGCATGTTTATACCAAAATCGAAATCCGGATCATATGCAGCATATAATTTTGTGTTTTATTTTCATATCATAAGCACTTGCCCAGATCATTACTTATGTTTTAACGGCATGCATTTTTAAAGTGACTGTATAATCTTTCATCAAGTATAGTTTAAACATCTCCCGACTTTTGGACATTTCAACAGTATCTTTTACCACTGTGACTAATGCCACAGTTAAGATCCTTTTATAAAATCTTTGAATACATTATTTTCTTAGGTTCTTATTTCTAGAAGCGGAAGGACTTGAACAAAAAGCAAAACATTTTTTAAGGATCTTGATACACATTACATGGTTGCCTTCCAGAAAGTTAGCCCAATTTACGTTCGACTTTCCAGTGCTTGAAGGATCTAAACATAGGGCAAAAAGAGAGCTCAGTTATTTAATTTTTAGTCTTCTTCTGGCTTATCTAGCAAAGAAAATACACTCACACCAAAAAAGTAAGGTGGACATCGTGAAGATGAATTGAAGCTCAGCTAAAAAATACCATGAGCAACTAGCTGTCCAAAATGCATTTCAGAGGGGAGAACCTGGCTGGCTCAGTCAGTGGAACATGAGGTGATCACTAAAAACCCATGTGGGTTCTCTTCCAAGAGGTTACAACAAATTTAGACTGAGTCTGATTTTGACACAGTTATTAGGTTAATAGATATGGAGGAATGCTCTAGCTATAGTGTGTGTCTCCATTTTAGCAAAGTCTTTGATGACTTCTCTTCTGATGGAACCCCTGTGAGGGGGATGCTGAAGTGTGGATTGGACTGGACGCCTGGCTGGCTCAGTTGGAAGAGCGCATGACTCTTGATCTTGGGTTCGTAAGTTCAAGCCCCATGCTGGGTGTAGAGATTACTTAAATAAAATTTTAAAACGGGCGCCTGGGTGGCTCAGTTGGTTAAGCGACTGCCTTCGGCTCAGGTCATGATCCTGGAGTCCGGGGATCGAGTCCCACATCAGGCTCCCTGCTCAGCGGGGGGGTCTGCTTCTCCCTCTGACCTTACCCCCTCTCGTGTTCTCTCTCTCATTCTCTCTCTCTCTCGCTCTCAAATAAATAAAATCTTTAAAAAAAAAATAAAATAAAATTTTAAAACTTAAGAAAAGGGGCGCCTGGGTGGTTCAGTCGATTAAGCAGCTGATTCTTGATGTCAGCTCAGATCATGATCTTGGGGTCCTGGGATCAAGCCCCACCTCAGGCTCCACGCTCAGTGGGGAGTCTGCTTCAGGATGCTCTCTCTACCTCTGCCCCTCTCCCCGCTTGCACACTCTCTCTCTCTAAAATAAAAAAAAATTAAAAAAAAAAAGATCTGAATTGTGGATTGGCTAACATATTACTAGTTGACTTAGTAGCTATGTGTACAAACTATATGTGAAAAGCTCTGTACAATAGCACCAACAAAACAACCAAATCACATGTGGGGGGGGGGGCGCGTATAGCTCCAATAGTTTAGACTATGTGAAAGCAAAGGAGGTCTTGGGGAATGGTTCACTATTTTAAGACAGTTGGGGCATAAATCTCTCCCATGAATATAATCTATTGCTTTTTTTAAAAATGTGCTTGCTTCGGCAGCACATACACTAAAAAAATTAATCTTTACATTTAAAATGGGTATAGACACCCAGCAGGGTTGATTTATGTGGGCCCCTCAAGAAGATCATGGATTTTAAGAAACATTCTTAAAGCATCTCATTATATGAATGTGCACAAATACATAAAGGACCTTTACAGGCAACTTCCGTTGTCTCCTCGGTGAAAACAAATCCAGCTGATCATTTAACCTATCAAGGGCATTCATGACTTTCCCTTTGTTTCTGTATGTTCTCATATCAGTTTTCTTCAACATAGCATACCTACCTTCATGTACTTGCCCTGCTCCTAATCTTTCCACTTATTATCAATATCCTAGAGCTAAGGATCTCTGTGCTGTGTGCATAGGGATACACTCCTCTCCTTACTCAGTCTAGTATACAAAAAGCTGGTAATTTAGAAAAACTTTCAGCAAGTAAACTCTAGAATTCTGTCCCCAGTCCTATTCTGTTTAATATTTTCAACAATCAGATGAAGTCTATAAAATACTCCTGCAGGTTTTCAGATGTTGCCCAAGCCGAGAGAATGCAGAGTTGATCACAAAAAAGCAACATCAGCCAGAAACCACAGGATAAATTTCACAAGATCAATGTAAATCCCAGCATGTAGGTTGATTGAGTAGAGGATGGAGCAGTTCTCGCTTGAAGAATTTCCAGATCCTTCTGTTGACCACAAGTCTAGCTTGACCCCTAGGATGAGGCTGAAATGTAATCGAGTTAGGCTGTGTTCAAAGACATAGGCAAATCCAGTCTTGTACACAATTGCTTCTTTGTCTTGTGCTGGTCAGACCAAAGTTCAGCAGTTCTTAAGGAGCATATTGAGAAGTCAGAACTCTCTGAAAGACAATGAATAGTTTCAAAGTCATGTAATGGGATAATAATTCAAAGGATCATGGACGTTTACCCTAGAGAGGGGAAGACTAAGAAAGCTGTCTCCAAATATTTCAAGATCCATTATGTGGAAGTTTTAAACTTGTTTTGAGTTGTCCCTGAGGGCAGAACTTGGATGAATGAATAGCATTTGTAGGGAAGAAGGATTCAATATATGAAATAAATGTTTAATAATGAAAGATTTTCAGTGATGGAATCGGTTTCTTCAAGAAATGGTGAGTGTCCTGTCCCTGGCAAAATTAAGGTCCTGGGTCCTTGGAGTTCAATGAGTGATCATCCCAAGAACAGATTAGGCCACTCTCCTGCGTAGACACTCCATGGCTCCCCATTAAAATCAGAACAAAATGCAGATTCCTCACTGTAGTCTGTAGTGCCATCCGTAGTCTGGCCCCTGCTGACCTATATTTTCAGCTCTCTCTCCTTTTCTGCTTTTTTGTCTATTTATTCATTTATTTTTTACTATTCTTTAAGGATGACTGTGTGCCAAGACAGCCATGAACAAAGCCAGCAAAAATCTCTGTCCTGAAGTTGCTGACATTCTAGTGGAAGAAGAAAGACAAGAAGATAATGATAATAAACAAATAAATGAAGTGTCAAGTGGTAAGTGCTATGAGGAAAAATAAATAAGGTAAAAGGAATAGCAAGTGATAGAAGGAAGTGCTGTTTGAAATAGGGCAATCAGGGCAGGCTTCTCTGAGGAGGTGACTTAGAGCCGAGACCTGAACAAAGGAAGGAGTAAGCCCCAGGGATCCCTGAGGATGCATCAAGGACACAGCTCCAGGTCAGGAAGGTGATGGGTATGTCCAAGGAAGAGGTCAGCGAGGCTGGAGGGGAGTGAGCAAGGAGCGAGTGAGGTCTGAGATGGGGTAGGGAGGAATTGGGGAGGGGAGGAAAGCAGATCTCATGGGGAAAGGATCCCTCTTGTGGTATGTGGGGAGTATGCTCTAGGTCAACACAGGCAGGAGCAGGGAGACCAAGAAGTTGGGCTCTCTAATAGTCGCTCAGACAGTTTGGGGGGCCAGAGGTTTTTAGGAACAGGAACCAACACTTATGAAGAAAGGAGAAGAAGCTAGATTGGCAGAGAAAGAAGTTGAACTGAAATGTGAAGCCAGCAAGCCTTGGGCAACCCAGCGGAGAGCTCTGGGGCAAGTACTGGCCGTCAGTGTCCTGAAACGGCTAGGCTTTTATGTCCCCTTCTGGCTCAGGCACAGGATGAAGTTTCCCAGGACAGGCATGACATCAGGCAAGGATGGGAGGTCCTCATCCAAGGAGATGACAGCGAGAGGCTGTGTGCTGGCCACACTTCCTATAGGTGGGCAGCAATCTTCCCTGATGGAAGATTCTGGTGGTGCATCTGTGTGACTACCACAGAGGTAGATGCAGAAACTGCTGGAGTTTCTCTTTTGTGTATTTCTGTCTAAGAACATCCCCAAGTTTTATGAGAACCAAGGGCTGCCCAGCTGGATACCACATTTCCTAAAACTCCCTTGCAGCTAAGTGTGGCTATATGACCACATCCTGACCAATGGGATGTGAGGGGAAGTGATAAGTTCAACTTCAAGGTTGCATCCTTAAAAGGAAAGCCAGTGCCCGCCCCCCCCCCAACACACACACACATATCCTCACTCTTTTTCCCTTCCTTGCTGTGGGCTGGAATAGAGGACGTGGTGTTGAGCCTGCTCCAACCATGAAGGGAAGAACAATAACTTAAGGAATACTGAAGACACGAGCTAGAATCTGGTTCCCTGGATGACCTCACAGCATAGAGCCTTCTACCCCTTGGCCAGAGAAAAATAAGCAGCTACCTTATTTGAATCACCTTATTTTTAGTTCCACATCTTAGCTAGGGTGGTATTTCTGTTTCAGCATATTACCCAACACCCTAACTCCTGCTGAAGCAATTGCCATAGTTCATGCTTGCACCAAGATGGTAGCAATGGAAGTGGTGAGCAGTGATCAAATTCATCTGGAAGAAACAGTCATTGTGATTGGCTGATGGATGGGAATTGAGATTCCAGAAGAAGAGAAGGTCATGAATGACCCAAATTGTAAGCTTCAGCGATTGGAGAAATAGAGATGCCATTTATTGAGATAGGGAGACCAGGAAGGGGTTGACTTTGAGGTTGGTTCATGAAACCAGAAGTGCAGTTTTTTACCCGATAGATTTGGGATACCTACTAAAGCCAAGTTGGATATAGGAATCTGGAATTAAAGAGATAAGTATAGGCTGGAGAGATGAATCTGGGAGTTTATTAATGGTACTTAAATCCACAGTCTTGTTTCTTTCCCTGAAACATGCCAAAGTCTTTGTACTGTTTCTCTCTGCTTGGAAACCCCTTCTCCCAGATATTGGGGTTGCCCTCCCTTTCCTCAGTGGGGGCTCCTGCCTTCTACAAACCTGATTAAAACATCACCTTGACCCCCCATTCACTCTGACCCACACCTCCCTGCTGTACCACCTCATCACACATACCAGCACCTGAAATTACCTTTACTAATTTGCTTGTGTATTTACTGTCTGCCTTTCCACCTGGAGTGCAGGCCCCTCGAGGACTGATGCTGTCTTTACCTATTGTGTCCTCAGCACCTAGATCAGTGCCCGACACACAAGTCAATGCTCCATAAATAGCTGTCAGTTGACTGACAGAAGAAGAAAAGAATCAAGCGACATGGTTGTTCAAAGCCACTTCTCTGGCAACACTCACCAACTTCCGACTCACTTCCGCTAAGAAACCTCTTGGGAAAATGCAAGTGCTTCTTAGAAAAGTTAAGTCTCATCCATATTGTAACAAAAATTAATTGAATCGGATTATAAATATAACAAATATATATTATAAATATATAATAAATACATAGATATCGGATACAGTAGCATTCAAGAAAGAAGCATTTTAGTTGAAATGGGAAGACGGTCTTGAAGGGGGTAGGTAGGCCTGACGACAGCTAGAACAAAACAATCAGAGTGTGCAGTGAGGGCAAACGTGACTGGCCCAAGCGGAGGGAGAGGGCAGAAATGGGAAAGATGCAGAACAGAGAGTGACCAGGGCCAATTTTATCTTTTGGTAGCATCCCTGGAAGCTGTGTGCTGAGCCTGCATTAAAAGATCCTGGGGATGCCTGGGTGGCTCAGCTGGTTAATCGTCTGCCTTCGACTCAGGTCATCATCCCAGGGTCCTGGGATCAAGTCCTGCATCAGGTTCCTTGCTCAGCGGGGAGTCTGCTTCTCCCTCTGCCTGCCGCTCCCCCTGCTTGTGTTCTCTCTCTCTCTCTCTCTCTCTCTCTCTCTCTCGGTCTCTGACAAATAAATAAAATCTTAAAAAAAAAAAAAAGATCCCGACTGCCTTTGAACAGTGTGTCTTAACCACTTTCAAACTAATGTTTCTAAACAAACCAGTGCCTTCTTCTGGAATTTGGCAGAAACTCTGGAATTGTCTTTGACTGAGATTGTAACAATTTCACCACAGCCAGTAATGTATAAGAGAAACACGGGTTGTTTAACTCCGGTCTCAGCGGATGTTTCCTTCCATGAACACCAGGTGGCGAAACAGACCCCAAGCGTACACGCCTCATTTTGGTTCTGTTGATTCTATAGATGAATTTGGCAAACCAGTTGTACATTAACGAATCTCTATAGATGGAGATGTTTCAATTCATCAGCAATAGCAGATGGTAGCCTGTGCTTTCCCCTCCCCCTTTACTTGAAAGAACACTAAAAAGATCATCTTTTGCTCCATGATTCTTCCCCATTACCCAAACACTACCTTTTCTCCAGCTGAATGGAAAATGTGTGAATGGCATAGAGAACACAAGTTAGCGATAATAACTCTTGGAGTTGCATTTTATGTGTGAAAGTAACTTATTTAGTTCATGTGGCTGCAAAAAGGAAATGTATGAACATATGTATGTCACATAAGAATATTTCTTCGAGCAAATAGAAATGAATAATTAAAGTTGATGTTTTTACTGTGATAAGGCTTCCTTTTGGCGGTGCCCCAGCAAACCAATTTCACAGCAGAAAAACATTTTTTTTTTCCTGGAGAGTGTGTCACTGGAACAGAATAAATATATTTAGAGTTGCACCTGCTTTGCAACTTATGAGTATACTTTTCGATCTGAGTTTAAATAGCTGCCCCCAACCCACAGCCCATAGTCCACATCCACCCCACAGAGATAGTACTTGTTGACTGGTGTGTGTTCACCTGTGAAACGCTTTCTAGTCTGCAGGCGGAAATATTTTAAATCAATCCATCACTTCTCTAACAAGGTAAACAGGTAGGAAGTTAATGAAATTGATCTGCTGAGCTACCTGTATGGGATCAATATTTACTACCTACTACGGAGTCTATCATTGCTCTTCCTGAGTGTGTGATAGATGTCTCATTTGTGAAGTATCTGAAGACAAGAGGTATGTAATTTTAGGGGCACAAATCATCTGGTTGCTATAGTTCCCTGGGACACTAAAAAGTCCTTAAGCTGAACAGGAAAGGACCCTGCCTCAAAGAGGGAAAAATTAAGATTTATGAAGACCTGTTAATTACTAGATCTTTTCCAACTGCCATCTCATTTAATGTCTAATACAACTTCATGAGGCATAAGTTACACTTCCGTTTTCGATGAGGAAACCATGGCTCAAAGAAGTCAAATGACATGCATTCATTAACACAGTAGCCATCAGGATTTAGACGGAAGCCTATCTCCTAGACCAATTCTAGGTTCTCAGTGTGTGGCCCCTGGACCAGTAGCATCAGCATCACTAGCAAACCTGGAAATTCCATCAAAATGTGAATTCTTAGGCCCCAACCTATTCCAACTGAATCAGAAACCCTGGAGGTGGGACCCAGCAATCAGTTTTTATATTATTTTATTTTATTTTATCTTATTTTTTTTAGAGAGAGAGTGGGAGGTGGAGGGGCAGAGGGAGAGAGAGAATCTTAAGCAGACTCCACACCCAGCACGGAGCCCGACACGGGGCTCAATTTCATGACCCTGAGATCACGACCTGAGCCAAAATCAAGAGTTGGACGCTCAACCGACTGAACCACCCAGGCTCCCCCAACAATCTGTATTTTAATAAGCCCTTCAGGAGATTCTGATGCAGGTTCAGGTTTGAGAACCACTGTCCTAGAGGGAGTGATGCAGAAAGAGATGGAACAAGTGTTCACAGAGGCACCATCGAGAGCCAAACACTATGATGGGTGTGTCCCATCTTTTAATCCTTAAACAGCCATGCAAGTTAGGTGTCATTATTTTGATTTAACATTGAAGAAACAGAAGCTGAGGATGATAAGGTCATTTGCAGACACTCCAAATGCCAGTAAGAGTTAGAAAAGCAATTCATACTTGGGTCTATCTGATTCCATAGCCTAAGCTTCTTTCCTAACGCACTAGAAAGTTCTATCCTAATAGTGAGATTGGTCGGCTAAGTGTTTGTCTATCCTGAGGGTACTCTTCACACACAATTGTAGTAGGCTTGATAGGCTTGATTGTGTGGCTTCCCAGCCTGAATCTAGATCAAACCTCACCAATGAGAGGGATAGCGCTAGAATGTACTAAAGGGAGCCAAAGGTAGCAAGTAGATAGCTAAATAGTCTGAAAGCTACTAAAAAGGGAATAACTTTTTTAAAAGTTGAACTTGTTGCCATAATAATGGATATCCCAATGGCAGGTGGGTCCCTGAAAATAGGTTGAGCTTTCGGTAGAATGAAGTGCGAAGTGCATTTTAGAAAGATCTGTGTAAGAAATGGTTAAAGTGAGAAATGTTTTAGCTCTTGAGGCTCAAGGTGTAATTTACCTGAGCAATTCTTCCACACAATATTGGGCATTCCTCAAGGCCACGAGTGCCTCCAATCAAGCTGGCCTCAGACTCCCGACCGTACCTTTCCTTCCATCTCACTTTTACTGTTAAAGGACTCCAGGTTGCACCCTGCCCTAGCCCTCAGCCTGGAGAGACTGGACACAATCCCATGGAAAAGGCCGGAAGCTTGAATTTAAGCTGTTAATGCTTCTGAAATAACAGGTGAGAAGCCTAGAGGAGCTGGCCCATCCCTTCATCCTTCTGAATAAATAGAAATAAAAGAGGCCCCATGAGTTCGAGCCCCACCCAGGGACGCCATAAATAAATAAATAAATGCCCCATGAGACTGCTCTAGAAGAGACTTCAAACACCTTCTTAGCCGTTGCTGCTACTATGGTCACTGACCAAAGATTTTTTTTTCCCCCAATGTTCCTAGGCAGGATTTTTTTTTTTTGCTCACTGAATAACACCAGGCTTTGATAGTTGCAAATAAAAGATGAGCTCACAGACCACATATCAGAGTCTTAAATGTCCAGGAGAAATAGGACAAAGAGGTGCACAGAGAATCCAGGAAATTGGCAAAAAAGAACAGGTCAGTGGGCCTGCTTGAGGGTTCGGCCCCACAAGCATCCTCTGCCTCACTCGGCAAGTACCCAGCCAATGGTAAGCCATTGCTGCTAACAAGATCATGGTAATTCAGAGCTCCAGCAGGGTCGTGCCGGGATAGTCAATGAAGTCTCGCCGGGGAAAGAAAAAAAGCGTTCCTACCTGAATCGCTCATCAGGCTGGACTCATTACTGGCTTCTCTGGAGTTGGGCTAAAGCAACAGGATAGCAATTTAGGGCTGGCTGATCTAAAGCACATTAGGGCACAGTTGCTGAGCAGATACGGCGGCACCAACTTCAAGGCAACCCCAAGGCGGCTCCTGCCAGCAATGAGGGTTTCCACCAGCACCATCCGAACAAGCTTCATAAAAAGTCAGATGATAAAGCAGCAGCGATTTCCACCGGCTCGCCCACGTGGCAGAATATCTGAGGAATTGGGCTAACGCATGGGGTGGGATGGAAAAAACAGGAGAGCCACACCCAGAGCCCAGCTCAGCTCCTCGTCCACGCTGCCTCCCCTCCTAGCTTTGGCTCCATGAGCAACTCCTTTTCTTCAATCCATTTATTAATGCTGGTGCACAGTTCCAACCATGTGCCAGGCACAGTGCGAAGGGCTCTTCTTCCTTTATTTGCTAGAATCCTCATGATTTTATGACATAAGTACTATTATTTACCCCTTTCCCAGATACAGAAACTGGGGCTCTCAGTAAGCGTAAGTATCTTACCCAAGCTAAAGCAGCTGTTGTGATGTAGGGCTGGGATTCAGACTCAGACATTCCGACTCCAGAACCTGCCCTCTGAACCCATCACCCTTGCTATTCAAGTGTGGTTCCCAGAACAGGGATATGGCCGAGGAGAGTATCAGTATCACCTGGCAGCCTGATAGAAATGCAAAGTAGAATCTCCAGTCCCTCCTGCCCTGCCCCAAACTGAATGAGAATCTGCATTTTAACAAGATTCCCAGGTGAACCATGTGCTTAGTCCATCCAGGGACCAGCTTGCTCTGGACTGCTGTGCCTCCCCTCCCCGTCTACTCCCAGTCCACATGCATACCCTGGGGACAGGTGGGGACCTGGCAGTGCTGGAGGGAGGGATGGGGCAGACTGTCATAGAGGACAAGGCTGGCATACCACAAGCAGTAAGATCCAAAGGGGTGCTGATGTAGATCCTGTTACTTCCAAAGACGTGGAAACGACTTTTATTGCTATTTCCCCGAGCTTGGCAATGCTTCGTGATGCTAATGGGCTAGAACACCCCACCATTCTAATGCTTCCCTCGGTGCCTGAGTCATTACCAAGACACAGCTGCCTACCACTGACCTCTGTCTCTTAGAGACGAGCCTGTTTCAGTGCAGATCTTGTCCCTTTATTTTTTTTTTAAGATTTTATTTATTTGACAGAGAGAGACACAGTGAGAGAGGGAACACAAGCAGGGGGAGTGGGAGAGGGAGAAGCAGACTCCCTGCGGAGCAGGGAGCCCGATGTGGGGCTCGATCCCAGGACCCCGGGATCATGACCTGAGCCGAAGGCAGACGCTTAACGACTGAGCCACCCAGGCACCCCAGACCTTGTCCCTTTAATAAATGAGTTGGAACTTAAACTCTCTGGCTGAGAATGACTATCCAGCCTAGAATCAAAGATCTTGTTGGGGTGAGGGTGGCTGTGTAATCCAGCACCTGT
Organism: Neomonachus schauinslandi; assembly: GCF_002201575.2. Lineage (NCBI taxonomy): Eukaryota > Metazoa > Chordata > Mammalia > Carnivora > Phocidae > Neomonachus > Neomonachus schauinslandi. Next base: position 47,334,572 of record NC_058417.1, on the reverse strand, counting down.
GGATGCCTCCCAGGTCTCCAAAGGCTCTTCCAAAACATACCCCTGAGTCCTCTCCAGATTCAATGAGTCAGAATCTGCAGGGAGACCTAGGGATCCTTGTTTTAAAAAGCTCTCCAGGTGATTCTGGCATAATCTCAGGAGTAGCAATTGAAAATGGCTCTTTCTTTCCCAACCCCTGCCCTCTCCCAAACAAAATCCCGTGGGCTGGGAGAAATCAGCAACTTTAGCACTTGGTTGTCCAGCCTGTGTTTGGTCACCTCCAGTGACAGATAACTCACTACTCATGGGATGGCGACATTTTATTTTGAGTCAGTTCTCTTTTTTTTAAGATTTTATTTATTTTTTTGACAGAGCAAGCACAAGCAGGGGGAGAGGAAGAGGCAGAGAGGGAGAAGCACTCTCTCTGCTGAGCTGGGAGCCCAACGTGGGGCTCAGTCCCAGGACCCCGGGATCATGACCTGAGCTGAAGGCAGACTCTTAACCAACTGAGCCACCCAGACACCCCATATTTTGAGTCAGTTCTAATGACAAAATGCTTTCAATCTCTGAGATTGGAATTGGCCTCTCTGAAACTTCCACTGATGATCTTGTTTCTATGCTCCGTGACCAAAAAATTTTGGTTGATCCCTCTTCCACCCCCCCAGCCCTGCCAGTACTTGCAGCCAAAATGGGAAGTGGAAAGAGCATGGATTTAGGAATCTGTTTGAACTGGGTTCGAACTGTGGCTTCGACACCTGCTCCAACATGGATGAATCCTGCCCCTTGATAACATTATGCTCAACGAAATAAACCAGGTATAAACGGACAGATATTGTATGATCCCACTAAGACAAGGTACCCAGAATAGGCCAAGCCATAGAGAAAGCAGAACAGTGGTTAGTAGGGACTGTGGGTGGGAAAATAGGGAGTTAGTGTTTAATGGGTAGAGTTTCTGTCTGTGATGAAATAATTCCGGAAATGGGTGCTGGTGATGGTTAAACAACATTGTAAATGTACTTAATGCTATGAATTTTACACTTAAAAAAAACGGACAGAAAAGTAAATTTTGTGCTGTGTGTATTTTACCACAATGAAAAATGAACAATGAAGAAAGCTGCAGCTCTGTCATTTACTGGCTCATGTCATGTGTCTGAGCTGCAGCTTCCTTGCTGTAAAATGGGTATACTATTCTCTTCCATGCATGTTGTTGTAAGGGTCTGACAGCTGTAGTTAAATAAAGCACCCAGCACCATATTCGTCTTTTCGAGGTAACTTAGGGAGTGGAAGTGTTTCTATGTGAGGCGTGATAGGAAATTTGGGTTTGTCATCACCGTTGTTATGAACACTGAAAGCAAATCAAGATAAGCAGTCAGAGAGGGCAGAACTGACCCTTTAAGAAATCAGGATCCAAATGAATTTTAAGATAAAATAGCCGCCTTCAAAGGCATTGTAGCTTTTAACAGGCAGTTGATCTATGGGCCCAGATTCCTCCCAGGGGCTCCCTGCTGATTCTCCTCTGTGGTTAGGAAGTGGGCAGTTCTGAGGAGCTCTGGCCAGGACAAGGGTTCTCAAGCCTGGCTGTGCTTTAGAAAGGCAAGGGAAGGCTGTTGAATATATAAATGCCTGGCCCCCATTTCTGGAGCCTCTCATTCAATGGGGCATCAACTCAGGACTTGGATGGATTCTCTGTGTTCCTCCAAGTGATTGCAATGTGCTAACAAATTTGAGGGCCACTGGGCTGGGGACTGGCTAGCTGCCTCCGATGCCCAAGTAGTTCAAGTGGCTAGGTTAGGAGAAGGGCTGGGATAAGACCCCGAGGTCCCAGAAGGCCCGCAGGGAGCCAAGAAAGAGAGGACAGCCTTAACCCAAGAAGGATGTTTGTTTGCTTACAGACGTTGTTTGTGTAATGAAACTAAAGCACCTGATTTGCTTGCACAGTTACTGACTACGGTGTCAGGGAGGCAAGAATTCCTGTCCCCTCAAAGGGCCTCCTAGCTGGATGAAGACTAAAATGGACATGATACAGATTAACCGGGGAAAACCGAATTTAATAGGTGTAAGGTTGGGGAATCCACATAGACATGGAGATTCCAAAGACAGCAGGCAAAAGAGGTCTACATGCCATTCTGAGCTGAGAAGGGGGGTGGGGGTCTGGGACTTCAGAGGACAGAAATGCACTTCACGGATGGTTAAGGAGAGCAGATGTTTGGTAATCAGACGTTTGTCCTGCCAAACAGATGGGTCACTCAGATAAAATGTATCTCTGTTAATAACCCTTATTCTGGGAAAGACCCCCAATTTAGATTCTTCTGTGTGGGTAAGGGAGGACAAAAGTTCCTCTTGAGCCCTCAGGGTCTCAAGTGCCTTCAGCTCAACATAATCCACATGCCAAAGTGGCCCATGCTGGTGGGGACCATCCTGAACCCCTTCAACTGTGAAGGCTGGAAACTGAAAAGTGAGAAAGTTATGCACCGAGTGTGAATTCAGGTGCACCAAAAATCCCATTACTTTATGTCTCAAATCAGCTTTAAATTGCTTTGGGCTCCTACCCAATGACTGGCCAAAGAGTCAACCCCAAGAGATTCTGGAGGGTCCCACCACTCTCCACTTGGTCATACAGTCCTCTGGCTTCTGTGGCATTAGCAAAGTGGGACAGGAGCTAGGGCCGAGGCCTTGGTCCATCATCACCACCATCTTTCAAGCTGTTCTTTGGCCTCCAAGATGCTACAGATCAGCTTTGGTCCCACCAAGACATGGTCTCTGACTCGCAGGCATTGTTGCTCTGAGGTCTCGGCAACATCCTCCTCCCAAATTGCCCCGAGGTCCCCTTCACTGTCCTGAAGGTACTGCATGCAAGAGGCATGCTCATGCATGCTCGGAGGGAGTAGCTACCTCCCCTCTGCTCATTTCTGCCTCCCAGCTTCCCTTCTAGCTGCTCTCATTTGCTTATTTCTGCAGATCCCCCGGCAAAGTGCTGTTGGACATGCCATGCTGGTCTTTCCTTCGTAGGAATGGGAGCCAGTGGGGAATGGAGAGAAGAACCCCAGTTAAAGACCTATTTTTTTTTTCTCAGTAATTCTCCCCGACTCTGCTGTGGAGTCCATGGTTGGCTCCCTCTTCTTTTTATTGCCCTCATCATGTTTGGGGAACAAACACATTTGCCAATCAGGGATGGCCATGGCAGCCCCCACAGTCATAGCAATTATGTTCTCTAGATGGCAAATGGAAAGTACCCCCTCCTCTGCGCCCACCCGCACCAAGAATGGGCATTTCCCAAAGCACACTTTTCCTGAATCACCAGTTGGACCTGCTTATTGTTGCTGCTAAGAAAGCCTAAATCTTGCTTAATAGCAGCCACGTCCTTTATGTTAAGTCTGGTCCTAAGATTTACATTCATAAATGGCTACAGTATAAAATATCCTGAAACTTCTGTTCTGCTCATTCTATTCTAGATGTCTGTGAGTCAGGGTTCTGAGCTGCAAGTAACAGCAAGTTACTCTGGCAACTGTGAGCACAAAGGAAACACACTAGAAGGGTATCAGGGCGTTCGTGGATTCTGCAGGAAGACTGGAGAATGAGGCTTGGAAAAGGCAGAACCAGGGGAGGTGAGGCGGCTGGAAGCGCAGCCGTGGTGCTTTGTAGACAGCACTTTAGACCACAGGACTTGAAACATGACCGCCGTGAATAATCTCTCCCCTCCACTCCTTTTAAAAAATATTTGTACAAAAAAATAAATAAGGGTGCCTGGGTGGCTCAGTTGGTTAAGCGACTGCCTTCGGCTTAGGTCACGATCCTGGAGTCCCGGGATCAAGTCCCGCATCGGGCTCCCTGCTCGGCAGGGAGTCTGCTTCTCCTTCTGACCCTTCCCCCTCTCATGCTCTCTCTCTATCTCATTCTCTCTCAAATAAATAAATAAAATCTTTAAAAATAAATAAATAAATAAATAAATAAAAATAAAAAATATTTGTACAGGGGCCCCTGGGTGGCTCAGTTGGTTAACTTACGTCAGACTCTTGATTTCGCCTCAGCTCATGATCTCAGGGTCATGGGATCGAGCCCCGAGTCAGGCTCCCAGTGCTCAGTGCAGACTTGGCTTGAGATTCTCTCTCTCCCTCTTCCTCTGCCCCTTGTACACACTCTAAATAAATAAATAAAATCTTTTAAAAATATTTGTACTGTAAGCCGTAAAAGTTTTAAAAAATCATCTCAGCATTTTAAAATTTATTTATTTGTTTATTTATTTACTTTTAAGTCGGCTCTATGCCTAGCATGGAGCCCAATGTGGGGCTTGAGCTCACGACCCTCAGATCAAGACCTGAGCTGAGATCAAGGGTTGGATGTTTAACCGACTGAACCACCCAGGGGCCCCTCAGCTTTTTAAAATTTTTTTAAATTTTTTAAATTTTATTTATTTTTTTAACTTAAATTCAATTAACATATAATATATTATTAGTTTCAGAGGTAGAGGTCAGTGATTCATCAGTTTTATATAATACCCAGTGCTCATTATATCACATGCCCTCCTTAATGTCCATCACCCAGTTACCCGATCCCCCCACCCCTATCCCCTCCAGCAACCTTCAGTTTGTTTCCTATGATTAAGAACTTTCAGCTTTTTTTTAAACTGAAGTACAGTTAACATACTATGTTATATCAGTTTCAGAAGTAAATATAGTGATTTAACAATTCTACACGTTATGCAATGCTCACGCTGATAAGTGTAGTCACCATCTGTCACCATACATACTATTCATTATATTCTCTATGTTGTACGTTTCATCCCCATTACTTATTTATTTCATCCTTTTCACCTATTTTGCCCATCTCTCCACCCAAACAAACCACCAGTTTCTTCTCTGTATTTATGAGTCTGTTTCTGTTTTATGTTTGTTTGCTCATTTGCTTTGTTTTTTAGATTCCATATATAAGTGAAATGGTATGGTACTTGTCTTTTTCTGTCTGACTTATTTCACTCAGGATAAAACCTTCCAGGTCCATCTATGTTGTCACAAATGGCTGAGTCATTTTCCACTGTATGGGTATGTGTATCCATATACACATACACACCACATCTTTTTTTTTTTTTTTTAAGATTTTATTTATTTATTTGACAGAGAGAGACACAGCGAGAGAGGGAACGCAAGCAGGGGGAGTGGGAGACGGAGAAGCAGGCTCCCCGCTGAGCAGGGAGCCAGATGCGGGGCTTGATCCCAGGACCCTGGGATCATGACCTGAGCCGAAGGCAGACGCTTCACCGACTGAGCCACCCAGGCACCCCATACACACCACATCTTTAGCTCTCATCTCTAGATGGACACTTAGGTTGCTTCTGTATCTTGGCCATTGTAAATACTGCTGCAATAAACACAGGGGTGCATATACCTTTTCAAATTGGTGATTTTGTTTTGTTTGTTTGTTTGTTTTTTTAAGTAGACTCCACGCCCATTGTGGAGCCCAATGTGGGGCTTGAACTCATGATCCTGAGATCAAGACCTGAGCTGAGATCAAGAGTCAGATGCTTAGCCAACAGAGCCACACTGGTGCCTCCGTGTTTTAATTTTCTTTGGGTAAATACTCAGGGTATAATTACTAGATCATACGGCATTTCCATTTTTATTTTATTTTTGAGGACTTTCCATCCTGCTTTCCATAGTGGCTGCACTCATTTACATTCCCAACAAACGTACAGCTTGGTGGCATGTAGTACGTTCTCACTGCCATGCAGCCATCACCACCATCCATCTGCACAGCTGTTTCATCTTCCTAAACTGAAACTTGGTCCCTATTAAATGACTTCCCATTGTCCCCTCCCCCAAGCCCCCAGAAACTACTTTTCTATTTCAGTCCCTATAAATTTGGCTATTCTAGCTGCCTCACGTAGGTGACATCCTACAGTCTTTGTCATTTTGTGACTTTATTTCATTTACCATAACGTCCTTAAGGCTCACCCATGTTGTAGCATGTAGCCGGATTTTCTTGCTTTTTAAGGCTGAATATTTTATTGTATGTATATACTACATATTTTTTATCCATTCATCTGTTGATGGACACTTGGCTTCCTTCCCATGGCAGATAATGTAGTTATGAACATGGGTATACAAATATCTCTTCCAGACCCTGCTTTCAGTTCTTTCGGGTATATAACCAAAAGTGAGTTGCTGCATCATATTATGAATAATCTCCCCTTTGTTCCTATACCTTTAGCTATCACCCTCTTCCCCAATCCACTCATCCCTAAGCAACCCTATGTTCCTATCTCCACAGATATTCCTGTTCTGGACATTTCATGTAAATGGAATCACATAATATATGGTCTCTTGTGTTTGGCATCTTTCACTTAGCATCACGTTTTCAAGGTTCATCCGTGCTGTAGCCTATGTCCATACTTCATTCCTTTTTGTGGCTGAATAATATTTCAGTGTGTGGATAGACCATGTTTTATTTATTCATTCATCTGTTGATGGACATTCAGGGTGTTTCTCTCTTTTGGCTATTTTGAACAGTGCTGCTATAAACATCTTGGGTCAAGTTTTTGTGGGGACATATGTTTTTATTTTTCTTGGGTATATGATCAGGAGTAGAATTGCTCTAGCCTTTCTTTTTTTTTTAATTTTTTAAAATCAAAAAAATTTCTTGAGAGAGAGAGAGAAAGCACACGAGCGCATGAGTAGGGGAAGTGGCAGAGGGAGAGGGACAGGGAGAATCCTCAAGCAGACTCCCCACTGAGCGCAGAGCCTGATGCAGGCCTCAATCCCAGGGCCCTGAGATCACGACCTGAGCCGAAATGAAGAGTCAGAGGCTTAACCATCTGAGCCACCCAAGTGCCCCTCTAGCCTTTCATTTTTAAAAGACAACTGTGAGATTCATTCTAAATTGTTCCCCAGATGGTCCCCAGCTGGATGGAGGAGACCCGGTGCCCACACTGGAGGGAGCCCAGTAACACACCCTTAACTGGTGCTTCCTTTTTCTCCATTGCAAGTTCCCTGCCCCTGCAGGCTTGCTCCCTGGGATCATCTCCAACATAAGTTCCCCAAACCCGAGTCCTTGTCTCTGGCTCTGCTTTTAGGCAACTCAAACTAAGAAATGAAAGCTTACCATTGGTGACACCCATCAACACACTTGGTCTTCCAGGGTCAGGGGAAAGGAGCTTCACCTTCCATAGAGGGAGACAGGCCCTGTGGCCCCAAGACTCATCCCCAAATAAGAAGTGTGTGCTGGTGTAAGGTAGGAAAAATAAAATACCACCACCACTACCAAAAAAAAAAAAAAAAAAAAAAAGACAGACATCCCCTATAAGGGGATCCCAGGGTGTAGAGGAAGAGAACTCGCATGTTTGGTGCATACTACACTAACAGGGACCCAGGTAATTCCCACAGCAGCAGGTAGGTGCTGCCAGAGAGGCTGGGAATTTGCCCAGGGTTGTCCAGAAGGGGAGGGTCCAGCCTGGCAGCCAGGTTCGTCTGGTTCTAGCGGCTGTTTTCTTCTGCATCATCCGCCATTCCTACGGTGCTCCTCGCAGCAAAACTGTAATTCCCTAATTGCATTGAAGTGAGAGTCTCTTTTTGGCTCCATATCCCACTGCAAATGATGCCAGATGCAGCTTTTTCAGCCTTATGAACTTCCCATCCCTGAGAGTGGGTTGGCTCTCCTTTTCCCTGGATAGAGTACAATTTCCATTTGCTTTTCAGCCAGCGTATTGGTTGAATGCTGTTCTGAACTTTGCCATCCTCGACACCAAATGGGCCCCTTTGGCATGAAGACTCTTTTGAGTTGAAGAGCAATTCAAACCCAGTAGATTCAGGAGAAGCTCTTTACCTCCGCCTCGACTACCTCAAAAGAATTTACATGGAAGTCCTGCTCCAGGAAGAGAGCTATCACCAGAGATATGATTATGACATGAACTAGCTATGATAGACAGAGAGGAACCTAGCAAGGCCTGTTTGATCAAAGTCCTCTGTGTCTCATTGTGTCTGAGTGGCCCAGCCAACATTTGTTTACCAAACATTGACTCTTTTCTCTCTTCCTGAAGATTGCATTCCTTCCCTTTGAAGACCCAGGCTCCTGCCCCCTCTCCTTAGTTCAGAAGGACATAAATACTTCGTTTTGCCTGTCTTTGGGATTCCCATGTCTGTGGGTTTCCTGTATGAACACCATCAAATTTTATTTTCTGCTCTTAATCTGTCTTGTGACAGTTTGAGTCTTAGTCTGACGAGAAGGACCTTGAAGGGGACAAGAATTCTTGTTCTCTACAACACATCACCTCCAGGGTAGTACTATGGGGCAGGGAGGATCCCCATTGATGAGGCAAGTCTGAGATAGAGCGGCATTTCTCGTGTAAGAGCTGCTTTAGCTTATTCCTCTGTTAAAAGCCAAGCATGCCTCATGAACAAACACTAGAAAATCAGTCACACCTTCCATTTGTGGCTGGTGTAGGTGATAAAGTCATTCAACCTATGGACTCTGCAGTGATCACGTATCTCATCAGGGATACATGGCAATAGGGGGGGAAACCCACCTTCCTACTCAGTTATAACAACAACGGCAACAACAAAAATGAGGTCAGCAGTATTTGATGGAAAGAATATCAGCTTCGGGATCAGAAGAGCTGAGAATGAGTCCAGGCTCTGAACTTCCCAGTTGTGTGAGCTTGACCTAGTCAATTCACCTCTCTCAACCTCCACGTCCTCATCTACAAAACGAGGCTTTGGTAACGATCAAATTAAATGATATTTGTGAAGGGTCTATACAAATGTTAGCTTTGTTACTCTTATCTCTAGAAGGACCGTACTATATATTGTTGGTTTTTTATTGCTATTTTCTTATAAACCAGGCTGTTGCCTGAAGTATAGAGTAATTGTTAATAGTATCTGTACGAAGAAATGATTCAAAAGTCGAAGCTTTGTTTTAGAGATGCCCGTTGCATGGACAGAGGAAGAAAGGGAACCTGTTAAATCCATGTCTAAGTCTCAGAGAGAGCCCAAATGCTTTATTTTTTCAAAAGATTTATTTATTTGAGAGAGAGGGAGAGAGGGGGGGAGGGGCAAAGGGAGAGAAAGAGGGGGAGAGAATGTCCAGCAGACTCTGCCCTGAGCACAGAGACCAATGTGGGGCTCGATGTCATGACCCTGAGATCATGACCTGAGCTGAAATCAAGAGTCAGATGCTTAACTGACTGAGCCACCCAGGAGGCCCGAGCCCAGATACTTTAAAATAGTGGTTCTCAAAATGTGGGACCAGGACCAGCAGTAGAAACATCACCCAGGAATTTGTTTAAGATGCAAATTCTCAGGCCCCACCTCCATCTATTAAATCAGAAACTCTGGAGGTAGGGCCCATTTTAATGAGATTAAAAAGGCTTCATTAATTAACATTTTTTTTAATTTAATAAAAATTTAACATGATTAACATTCTTCAGGTGGCTGAAGTTGGAGATCCAGTGCTTTAAATATATGACCTCAATTACTCCTTACAACAAAGTTGATAGGTATGCTTTATTATTACCATTTTACAGTCGAGAAAACTAAGGCTCAAGAGAGAAATAGGATTTGTCCAAAGTCACAGGGATTCACCTGACTCCTATGTACTTCCCTCCTACATTGCAGATTATCCTTCAGAGATGTTAAATGCCTAAGACAGTCTTTCCAGTTGATGACTAAGTAAGCTGGCACAAACTTCCAGACTAGCCAGTAGAGTGACCACAATGTATCAGGAAAATGTGTCACTAAGAAAACAAGACCAGCAAGGAGGGCGCATTGTGCCAGGGTGACTCACTGGGGCTTAAGGGCCCCACTCCGATTATGAGCATCCTCCTGTGACCTTTTCACATCTTACTGATCCTTTCCCGATTGGCTCTTCCGCACAGTGCACAATCATTCCCATGCTGCCTGCCCCCCACCCTGCTTCAGCCTCCCCCCAGTGGAGCCAGGGTCCTATCCCTGGCTGAGATTTCAGGCTGACCTTCCAGGGGCCTCTGCAGAGCACCCCACCCTCCAAGCCCTCTTCATGCTGTCTGGGCACAAACAAGAACCTGGGCATTTCCATTCTGCTTTAGCTGAAAGGTCCTCTCTTCCAGACTGACTTTTCCTTGTACTGAGGGCAGGGCCCCTCTACTTCTGGCCCTCTCTTCCCTACCCACCGCAGCTCTACAATATCTGGATGTATCACCCCACCACCAGTAAGGACAACCAAGAGTCGTCCCCAACACTTCACATAGAAACCCTCTTCTCCCCAATGGGTTTTCCGTTTTCCTTCTTAGGGGCCCCAAAAGTGTAGTAAGGCACCGCTCCACCCCTGCCAACACTTATTCCACACCCACAGGAGGGAGGAGTTTAATTCTTCTAAGTCCCAGGGAAATGTTTCCTAAATGATATCACATCCCCCAAGGCTGGGTAGAAAAGCAGGTTATAGTCAGGGCTCTGTTCAAGCCACCAGAAGACTTGGGTCATGACCTTCCAGGCTGCCCTTCCCTGCACATAATCTTGTTCACACCTCTCTGGACATTCTAGCTGCAAAGGAGGCTGTGGTATTTTTAGCTGAGCACAATGTCTCCAGAACAGGCTAGCAAGGAAGAAGGGGCAAATGGGGTTGGGTAGACAACTAGTCTTCTCAGACACCAGGGCTTGGTTGGCTACAGAAATTGTGACTTTTAAGGTCAGCCATGGCAATACCATGGAGACTAAGAAAAGGACGTACAACTTGGCAACCAAGAAGTCACTACCGACCTTTGAAAGGGTGGGCTCAGTAGAGTGCTGGGTTGGGAGTGGGGTGTGGTAGAAGACATATGGCAAGGGTTAGACAAGGAGTGAAGGCTGAGGAAGAAAAGTTGTAGGACCCAGACATCTCTACAGAGAGAGTGGAGTAAAGAGGAGAGAGAGAGAGAACAGAAATATACACAAGCCCTAACCTTTATTTTGACAGCATCTTTTCTGCTCCCAACTCAATCTTGACAAGACTTGCTAACAGCGAAATTGATTTGGGCTTCAGCTACTCTCTCTTCTTCCCAGGGCAGGTGCTAATGAGCAATAAAATGGCCAAAGGCTGAACTGCAGGAGGGAGGCGGGGAGGCCTTGGAATAGGTACCAGACCAGCTCTTGCAGCATGGAGGATTTTCTCCATCACAAAAAGGCTTTTTGTTACCTTCTTAGTCTTACTCCTACTGGCCCTTGATTTCCCCTTCCTTGTCTGCTTTTTGTTCTTCCTTAACGATCCTTTCTTTCTTCCACCCCTAATATATATCCTAAGTAGGGAACTTACATTTATTGAGCACCTACTATGTGCCAGATACTGGGTTTGGAGCCTCATGTCCATTATCCCACGAAGTTCTCCCAGTAGCCTCTGTGGGAGGTGTCCATTATTATCCCCATTTTACAGAACAGGAAATTAAGACTCACAGAGGTCAAACAACTAAATAGATTGCCCCCTGGGAATTACGTCTAGATCTCTTTGCCTCTAAACCCTCATTCTCTCCATCATTTTTTTGGAGGATCCCTGAAGTGTTATCAGGTAGTTACAGAAATGTAATTACTTATTTGAGTTTAAAGTCACAAAATAGACATGGAATCCCTGTTTGTTTGTTTTCTATAAAGTCCTGATCTGTCTTGTTGTCAAGTGCCACTGGCCTGCTAATAGAAATCCTCAGAAGCTTGATCTTGAGGAATCCAAGCTTTGGCTGTCTGTCTAGGTTTTCTGTGAGCCTAAACAGGCAGCAAGCCCCCAGCTGCTCAGCCAGCCCCCTCCAGGGGCACTCGACCTGTGAGCAAGGCAATGGTGAGTGGGAGCCAGGCCTGCATGCCTCGGCTTACAGAATCTCTTCAGACAAGGGACAAAAGAGTATCAACTTTCATAACAACTTGACATTGACAGAGTTTTTAATAAACATAGACTTTTTCTACTGTTACTGCTCCAGTCCTTCTCACAAAAAGTCAAAGAGGGTTTTGGCCCCTACTTGGATGATCAGCAGTAATAAAACATCTGGACTGAATCCACTAGAGGCCTTTCCAGGAACGTGTGTGTGTGTGTGTGTGTGTGTCTCCCTCCCTCCCTCCCTCTTTCCCTCCCACCCTCCCTCTCTGCAGGCCAGGTTACATTTCTGATCATTCATTGAAGCTCTTTTATTTGTGGAAACCTGCCTTAGATCATGTGGTAAAAGAGGCAAAAAATGATGATTATGTACTCATTTATTATTTTCCCATTAAAGCATCCTTTAGTGAACCAAAAACAACCTATTTGGCCAATAAACATTTATTGATTTCTTCTAAAGCTGAGTAAACATGCAAAGAAATTACTGGAGGTAGTTAGAAAATGATATCCTAACCTATGGAGCCCGTTAACCTTTTAAGTCCAAATGTCTGGCGGAACCAATTTGCGGATACTTGGATTGGGCATGGCAGTGATGAAGGCTATCTGGAGCATTTTGTCTTTCACTTCTCAAAAACTTGGATCAAGACTCCGTGTTGTGCAACATGAATATTTTTCTTTAAAAGGCAAGTATATATAGAAGTTACCTCTGGGGGCTGGGAAGGGAGGAGGCGGTGGGGAGAAAAACATTTCTCTAATATTTGTATTTTACCATGTGCCTCTCTGAGCCATCTTTAAAAAAAAAACAACAAAAAACACTAGTTCAGATGAAAAAAGAACACCCCCACAAAGGAGGGGGTACAAGTAAAAGTTGTTTTTGAGAAACTCACCCTCTCTGTAGAGATTCACTAGAAACACATCATTGCTGTTTCTTTCAAGCTGACATGCCTGTTGTAAATTCACAAAGATTCTCAGTTGTTAAGATCACTAAAAAGGAGAAATATGGATGGAAGGGTTTCAGGTTTTGATCCTAACTTCTGAGTTGTTATGCCTGGTTCTCATTGTCACATGCACCCAATGAAGGGTGAAGGGGAAAGCCGAGACATCTTCCTGAACATCTGGGGGAAAACATTTTTGGCTGTAATTCGCTGGATGTTTCAGGAACACTCACATTGCCTTTAGCTCTCCACTTTGTTTTGTTCAAGAACCTCCAGGGCGCCTGGGTGGCTCAGTCATTATGCGTCTGCCTTTGGCTCGGGTCATGATCCCAGGGTCCTGGGATCGAGTCCCACGTCGGGCTCCCTGCTCAGCGGGGAGCCTGCTTCTCCCTCTCCTACTCCCCCTGCTTGTGTTCCTGCTCTCGCTGTCTCTCTCTCTGTCAAATAAATAAATAAAATCTTCAAAAAAAAAAAAAAAAACCTCCAGCTCCAGCATCCCCATTTGTAAGTGGTGTTTTGTTGTTTGTTTTTTTCTTTCTTTTTTTTTTTTTCAGTTCAGAGATTCATTAATTCGGAGCCCCTGCCTGGTTCTGCCTGGATGCATAGGGCTCCGGCACCTCGGGCAGCTGCAGCCGAAACCCACATGGAATCTTTTTCAGTGAATGGGAATCCATTTTGCACGTCCCTCAGGGCCCTGCAACTGCAGCATCAAGAAAGAGTAACGAGAGGCTCGCTCCATATCCTGCCTACCCTTCCTTTAAATACACATATTTATTTATTTCTCACATGAAGCAGCAGGAGGCAAGTTGGTGATTATTAAGCTATTTTATGTTACCAAAGGACTCCTTTTATTTTATTTTATTTTTTTAAGATTTTATTTATTTATTTGACAGAGAGAGACACAGTGAGAGAGGGAACACAAGCAGGGGGAGTGGGAGAAGGAGAAGCAGGCTCTCTACTGAGCAGGGAGCCCGATGCGGGGCTCGATCCCAGGACCCTGGGATCATGACCTGAGCCGAAGGCAGACACTTAACAACTGAGCCACCCAGGCGCCCTGTATTTTTTTTTTTTTTAAAGATCTTATTTATTTATTTGAGGGAGAGAGAGAGAGAGAGCAAGGGGAGGGGCAGAGAGAGAGGGAGCCAGAGAATGTCTGGCAGACTCTGTGCTGAGCACAGAGCCCGACGCGGGGCTTGATCTCATGACCTGAGCTGAAATCATCAAGAGTCAGATGCTTAACCGACTAAGCCACCCAGGTGCCCCCCGGACTTAAAAGAAAAAAAAAAAAGGTTAGTGTTTGATAGTTCAGTCCAATAATCCAATGTTTTCTAGACACTGGGGTGGGTAGAAATGGATGTGCTTATACTTTTGTAGGAGACCCTATGTCTGAAAATTCAATTTTATGAAAGGATAAATTAGATGTATTGTGGATAGTTTTCTTACTAAGTCCTTTTTTTTTTTAATTCCGTAAAGAACTTCTTCAGATAAGAGCTCTTTAAACTCACCCTAGCATGTGTTTAAAGATGATTAATTGCTTGAATTGGGGATCAGAAGAACTTAAAACTAAAGTGTGAAAGGTCGCTGTTTGGGATGATCTAGTCAGAAGTGAAGTCAGAGCATTGTCCAAAGATCATCAGTCATTAGATAAAACAAGTTGGCCCCGAGCTCCTTGAAGACGGGAAACTTAGCTTTTCATTTCTGATTCTGAGGACCCAGCAACATGTCTGAGGAGCATCAGAAGCCACGGGCTGTGCACTCTGCCTACCGTGTTTGCGATGATAGGGCACAGGAGGGCCATCCCTGGCGCAACTGGGGTACATTTGAGATTTCAGGGGCATGAGGGTATGGAGGCAGCAGGATGGAGAAATAGCAGTGCAGGTTCAGGGAGCGAACAGGACAGGGCAAGCGTGGCTCTGGTAGGCAGGACAGGTTTGAGAGTCTGCATCCTTGGGCACAAAAAGGGAGAGATTGGACAACATCCCCCAAAAGCCAGGTGCTCCCCGAGAATCAGCCTCCTGGCAGAGACAGGGAATAAATCATTGGAGGAAGAGGGAAGAGGTTGATTAACTTCCCCTTCTGACGATCTCCCATTTCACAGGCACCCAAAGTGGGATATACTTCCATGGCCCTCATTAAATCTGGAATGAGAGGGTCAAGAAGGCCACCCGTTATCTCAAGTCTCTCCCCTTTCCCTGATCATGCAGATTTATCTAAAAAGCCAGAAAGACAACCCACAGATGGACAGAGAAGCTTTAAAATGCAAATAAGATCAACTGAGGGAATTAAAAAGAGATGAATGGCTTGGGTCAAAGTGAGAAGGGCTGGGACCAGATTCTATTTGGCGTTCACATGGTTCAGCTCAGC
The DNA here is from genome assembly GCF_002201575.2 of Neomonachus schauinslandi. Taxonomy (NCBI): domain Eukaryota; kingdom Metazoa; phylum Chordata; class Mammalia; order Carnivora; family Phocidae; genus Neomonachus; species Neomonachus schauinslandi. Next base: position 47,319,495 of record NC_058417.1, on the reverse strand, counting down.
CCAGCCCACTGGATTGGAAGCTCTACCATAAGAGGGACTTTATTTTTAGTAACTGCTGTATCCCCAGGGCTTGTACATAGTGGGCACTCTAGGAATATTTATTGGCTGTGGAATGTGCTAGATGCTGTGCCAGAAACTGGGAAGGTACAAAGAAAGGATTTTATAAACCTTGCTGTTGGGGAGACTAAATAGGAAAGGATAATTATCCCAGAGTGTGCTGGGGATAAGCTTGGAGGGGGTGGGGCTGGGGGAGCAAAGAGAAAGAAGACAGGCACAGAAAGACAGGAACTACTTGATAGGTAAGGGGAGGTTCTAACACTACTGAGTCGGGAAAGAGGTGAATGGAGACAAACTTGACCATGCCAATGACACGCCCAAGGGCTGCCTGGTTATCTTTGACGCAAAGTCCAGCAGAAACTCTTTGCAGAGGTACTTTTGTCTTGACGGTCAGATGTCTAACCCCTTAGAAGGAGCACTAGCAGAGTTCATTTGCAGCACTTTACTCACATCTATGATATAAACCTAGGTGTATGTGGCTGGAGTCTGTCTACAGTCTCATTTATAGTACTGGAGATTCTGACGAGTTTAAGACATCTTTAGCAGTTTTAGTGACTTTGCTAGTATGTGTTGAAGAAACTGCCCTGGAAAAGCAATAAAAACCATAAACCCTTCACCGCTTGTTGCCATCCGACTTTGCTAGTGTCCACAATATCACCTTTCTTTTCCATATTCTCTCCATACATTAAATGGTTGCAAACAAAAGCAGAATCCTCCCGGGTCCACAAGGAAAAGACAGGCTATGACAAACACAGGATGGCTCACAACCACCAAAGTGTGTGCATGTTTTTAGTTCTCAGCTTGCAAAAACAAATTATTATTCATTAATGATTCTCAGCTGCTTAGGCTCCTAGGTCAAGGTTGACATAGCAGGAGAAGAACAAAGTATCAAGCCTTGGAGTTTGTGTTCATTTGCAACATCTTTGCCTAGTCCAAGTACCCGGAGGTAAATTATATACTCTATCAAAGGAAAAAAACCCTAACAAAAGAGGTGGTGACTCGGATGGAGGTGTCGGAATATTTGTTTTGCCTGTTTGTTCCTACTTTGAGCTACATTAAGGAAGCTCTGCGTTCAACTGCTACAAATCATTCTCACACCACTAGATGGAAGACTGGCTTCTCTCCGACTCTTTCAATATTTACATTCTGTCAGCCACAGCTTTAGTTCCTCACCAAAAGATTTCCTAAACTGGAAAAAAAAGAAAAGAAAGAAAGAAAGAAAGAAAGAAAGAAAGAAAGAAAGAAAGAAAGAAAGAAAGAGAGAGAGAGAGAGAGAGAGAGAGAAAGAAAGAAAGAAAGAAAGAAAGAAAGAAAGAAAGAAAGAAAGAAAGAAAGAAAAGAAAAGAAAAGAAAAGAAAAGAAAAGAAAAGAAAAGAAAAGAAAAGAAAAGAAAAGAAAAGAAAAGAAAAGAAAGAAAGAAAAATCCCAGGCTACCCCGGAGAGAACCAACTTAGGGGAATTCCTCTTGTCAAGACATAGAGTTGACATGCAAAATGCTCATGCTACCAGGCCCGTCATTGTATACGGCAGCCAGGTGAGTGGACTGGTTTAGGACATGGGCTGTGGGTCAGGCTGCCAGGGTGCAAATCTCTCAGCTCTGCTAATTCCTAGTTGTGTGATCTTGGCTATGTACCTTCACCTCTTCGTGTCTCAGTACCCCTTTGCTCCTTGTAGGTTGTGTGGGGGACAATATTAACACCAAGTCCTATGATGTGAGGTTGAATAAGTTAACACTTGCCTGTAAAAAGCTTAAAATAGGGGCGCCTGGGTGGCTCAGTTGGTTAAGTGTCTGCCTTTGGCTCAGGTCATGATCCCAGGGCTCTGCTAGCAGGGGAGTCTGGTTCTCCCTCTCCCTCTGCCCCTACCCCCTGCTTGTGCTCGCTCTTTCTCTAATAAATAAATAGAATCTTTTTAAATAAAAGTTAAAATAGTTAAAGTTTAAAATAGTTCCTGGGACATGGTTAACCCCCTGATAAATGTTAAGTTCTTTTTTATTGTCATTTTCTCTTGTTAAACTTTGTAAGTTATCAAGTCTATTTAGGTTAGCTATAGAGGGCTAAATGATCTGGCGTCAAATACAGGTATTTATTAGAGATGGTGTTTATAAATTTAACATTTATATTTCATTGGTCCAAATGGGCAAAGAACCATTGTCTACGCCTCGGCAGACCTACTCTGGATGTCATTTTTTCTGCGTGAGAACATCTGCCCTCAAATGGTATGCTTTCTGTGTTCGATTAATTCACTCCTTTGAAATTCCACTAACATTGTTTTCTAAGGCTATGGAGCAATTTGTAGGCCAGATTCTCTTTCATGTTAGACCTTCATTTTTCCACATAGGTACATATTTTTAGCTCAAACCATTTTTTTCGATCCCCGACTCCCAGACTCTAAGGGAAGCACCAAGTTTCCAAGATAATGAATCTAGATTTGACAACTTTTAGTCCAATTCCCTCTGAAGATGTGTTTGGTACTTTTAGGAAAGCAAATCATGCCTTCTTAGAAACGTATGTGCACACAGGACCCCAGCTACAGAACTTGGACTTCCCACTGTTCCTAGACCCTTGTACAAGGAGAGAAACAAAAAAATCTCCACATAAAACTGGGTATAAGATAAAATTACACACAAAACTGTTGTTAAAAAGAAAAGCACAGGCTGAAGATGGTGTCACTTAGAACAAGTTCCCAGACGGATGCTTCATATACAATCTAATTGCCATTTCAACCTTCCCCAGAAATGTAGTAGTACTTAGCTGGTCGGCCAGGAAAATTTTCAGTCCATCTCAGTGCGTCTGCCACCTGGGTCCTCTCCACAGTTCCCCAAAGAAAGATGAGGTAATCTGTGTGATAAGACACTTTGCTTTTCCCCCTAGAAAGCAGCCTCACCTGGAATAATTCTTTTCTTTTGCTGATAACTTTCTTGCCCCACGCTCCTTCTATGAAAGCCTTCCATTTTGTACTTCTTGGGAGCGCCTCAACTTGCTAGATGGGAGGCTGCTCGATTCGTGAATTGTTGAATAAAGCCGATTAGATCTTCAAATTGACTTGGTTCAATTTTGTTATTTAACACTGTCAACATGAGTTTTTATGTCCCTGAGTGTCACTTTTGTCATTCTTTTGTTTTTCCCAGAAAAACACTCAGCACATATTGTTAACCTTCATGTTTAATCTACTAACGTTGCAGTTCTAAAAATATAGTTCTTCCTTAAGCTTTTAAGTTCAATTTACAAAATCTTACTCTTTTATTTACAAATCACTTTAGAGATGCTTGAAGGAAACCCTAACAAACCATGGTAAAGTTCCAATCATCTGGCAAATGCAGGTCCCCCCGTTAAGACTTACCACTTAAATTTTATAAAACGAAGGGATTAAACTTTATAAAATGGATGAATCTTTTTTTTTTTTTAAAGAGTATTTATTTATTTGAGACAGAGAGAACGAGAGAGAGCACATGAGAGGGGGGAGGGTCAGAGGGAGAAGCAGGTTCCTTGCTGAGCAGGGAGCCCGATGCGGGACTTGATCCAGGGACTCCAGGATCATGACCTGAGCCGAAGGCAGTCGCTTAACCAACTGAGCCACCCAGGCGCCCCTAAAATGGATGAATCTTAAAACTGTCTTAATCATTTGACTGCCGCCTATAAAAGCAGTATGATTTCAACTTAAAATCACAGTCTAAATCCATTACTCGGTTGCACATTTTAAATTAGAATTATAAAGTAAATCTGTTGAAAACCCTCATATGCCAAATTCTCTTGAATACAAGTATACACAGTTTGTTTCTAAGATCAACTCAATAAGACAAACACCATAGATTTTTTTTTTTTTTAAGATTTATTTATTTGAGAGAGAGAGTGAGTGAGCAGGGAGAGGGGCAGAGGGAGAGGGAGAGAGAGAGAATCCTTAAGCAGACTCCCTGCCAAGCTCGGAGCCCAAAGGGGGCAAAGGGGTGGGGCTCCATCTCATGACCCTGAGATCATGACCTGAGCCGCAATCAAGAGTCAGAAGCTTGGGGGGCGCCTGGGTGGCTCAGTTGGTTAAGCGACTGCCTTCGGCTCAGGTCATGATCCTGGAGTCCCTGGATCGAGTCCCGCATCGGGCTTCCTGCTCGGCAGGGAGTCTGCTTCTCCCTCTGACCCTCCCCTCTCTCATGTGCTCTCTCTCATTCTCTCTCTCTCAAATAAATAAATTAAAAAAAAAAAAAGAGTCAGAAGCTTGGGCGCCTGGGTGGCTCAATCGTTAAGCGTCTGCCTTTGGCTCAGGTCATGATCCTAGGTTCCTGGGGTCGAGTCCCACATGGGGCTCCCTGCTTAGCGGGAAGCCTGCTTCTCCCTCTCCCACTCCCCCTGCTTGTGTTCCCTCTCTCGCTGTGTCTCTCTTTGTCAAATAAATAAATAAAATCTTAAAAAAAAAAAAAAAGAGTCAGAAGCTTAACCGACTTAGCCACCCAGGTGCCCCGAAACGCTGCAGGTTTAATGTATTTTATTATCTATACAGGCGAGTCTAGATCCCCTTGGGGTGAAGAACGTTCATCTACTGAATAAAAGACATTTATACCGTACCTATGATTTGAGATTGCCTTCTCACTTAGCTGAGGCTGTTGCCAGACATTCCAAAAGAGAATGAAATCTAAAATACAACACTAAGGGTGACTTTTCTCATGACTGCCTGTGGAGTTGAACCTTTTTCAGAGTCACTCTGCCACAAACTCCATTCTCCTTATCTGCCTAAAAAAAGAGCCTTCCAAAAGAACTCAACTGTCACAGATCCCCTCCTTGGGAGTTTCATAACTTTTATCATTGGCGATGAAGTCACTGGGATAAGAAGTCACCTAAACAGATACTGTCACAAAAATACCATTATTTCCCATCTATTCTCCTAAAGGTCCATTTGTCCTTACTAAAAGTCATTTGTTTTTTGCATAAGTGTCCTTTTTCTTCCCTCTCTACCTCTATTAAGATGTCATACAAGCCCCCAATTCTGACCACCCCTTGGAGTAACATTTTTCTGTGGGCCTCTGCATATACATGAATAAACCTTGGTCTTTTCTCCTGTTAAGCTGTCTTTTGTAAATTTAATTCACATGCTCCAAACACTGAACCTAAGTGGGTAGAGGAAAATTTTGTTTTTCCCCAACACCAATCAACCATACTTAGTCACTGTATCTACTTGACATATGTATTTATTGTTCCCTCTCCGGGGTGATTGCCATGGTCACATGAATGTAATGTTATTTGCCCACAAAACATGTATTTAGAGCTCACTGACCACCCTCCTCTACTTTTAAAAAAATTTAAATTCAATTAATTAACATATTATTAGTTTCAGAGGTAGAGGTCAGTGACTCATCAGTCTTATATAGTACCCGGTGCTCATTAAATCACGTGCCCTCCTTAATGTCCATCACCCGGTTACCCCATTCCCCCACCCCCCTCCCCTCCAGCAACCCTCAGTTTGTTTCCTATGATTAAGAGTCTCTTATGGTTTGTCTCCCTCTCTGATTTCGTCTTGTTTTATTTTTCCCTACCCTCCCCTATGATCCTCTGTTTTGTTTCTTAAATTCCACATATGAGTGAGATCATATGATAATTGTCTTTGATTGACTTATATCACTTAGCATAATACCCTCTAGTTCCATCCATATAATTGCAAATGGAAAGATTTCAATTTTTTGATGGCTGAGTAGTATTCCATCATATATACGTATATCACATCTTCTTTATCCATTCTTCTGTCAATGGACATCTGGGCTCTTTCCATAGTTTGGCTATTGTGGACATTGCTGCCCTCCTCTACTTCTTTTACTCCTGTTTCCAGTAGCATTCTATACTCTCTCACTTCAGTTTCTCTTCTTCCCTTCTCTCTTAAACCCCTTCCAAACAAGCTTTGATGCCCCCCACCTCTCCACTGAAACTGTCTGTTCTGTCCACTCTTCGTCCCCAATATCTGTAACAGTGCCGACGCATGTCATCTGTGCTCCATCGGCATTTATTAAATAAATCGTGTTTCTGAATACTTTCCTTATTCTTCCTATTTGTTAGAGCCACACTTTGTATAGAAATTGGAGTGAGATTTGAATGGACTCCAAGGCTTTGGGAGGGCTTACCATCCTAGTTCCAAGGCCATGCCAAACACAGATATAATCACAGATTGTTGAGCTTGTCAGAAAAATAGTAAGTGTGCATTCAAGAGAACTAGGGTGTCACCACCGCACCGAACCTTGTGAAACAGCTCCACCCCAGAGGAGGTTGGCATTCTACGCCACTTACTGATCCGCCTGTACAAACTTTGCTGGACATACTTTCTGAGTGGCTTCTCCAAGTTCTGCTTGAATCTTTGCCCTCTGCCAGTTGGTGGGAGTGGTGCTATTTTTACTCCATTACTGCATACAGCATAAAACATCCAAACTAAAATGAGATCAACATTTTGAAGGTAGTTATGCATGTACATTAAAGGATGGCTGTCATCAAAATAGAAGTGAGCATATGTGAGGAGTTAAATTTTGCCAGGTGGAAGTGTCCCCACCCTTCCGTCTCCCACTCAAAGCACAAAGAGAACGTAAGTTACACAGAGGCAGGGATTGTATCTGTTGGGCTCACCACTGCAGAATCTATAGCAAATATATGGGACACTCTATTAATATTTCAGGACCTAGCCTTCGTTGTCGTGCAAATGGCCCTAGAGCTGGTCATTGCCAGGGCTCTCCCTCTGCTCAGTTGCCTTGAAGCTCACTCCTCCCCTAACCTACCCTGTTTAAAACCAGTCCCTAAACTTTCAGTGATGCAAAATCATAGAAAGGGTACAGAGGAAGGCCTCGCCCTGAAGGGAGAGGTGGAGAGAGGTTTTGCCCAAAATAATATATAATTAAGGGTACAAAAAATAACAAAGGGGAGGAGAGAGAGTCAAAGCCAATGGAGCTATGCGTAGGGAAGGGACTATTTTTGGGGAGTGAGGGGGTTTCTGAGAGGCTACTGAGAATGTAGGAGGTCACCATGAGTGTGGCAAGGAAGGAAAAGCAGGGAAAGGGGGATCGAAAGATCTGGTTGGGGCTTGGTTATGGATCGAGTTTTGTTCGATTCCCTTGGGACTTGAGAAATAAATGACATTCTTTTAACTTTATTTCCTTTTGCTTGTCAGACTGTGTGCCTTTAAATGATACTCCACTCCAGGGCTGAATCTTTCTCCTTTGGGGCTACAGCAGAAGGACACCAAGCTCCCTGAGGGCAGGGAGCATATCTTCTTTATTTTGTATTCCTGGTTGTAGCAAGGGGCCTGCCATAGGGCTGGAGCTCAGTGAGAACTGGAATGGAAAAAAACTGGACTGTCCCCTACCGGACAGAGTGGGCTTTTCTTAGCACCCCAGGGAAGGGCAGCTGAATGCCATGTGGAAGGGCCAACTGGTTTTTCTACTAGTCTTCTCCTGGTTTGTCTATTTGTTTTAGTGTTCTTAGCTATTTAGCTTTTAAAAATTTAAGAGTTTTGTTAAGGTTTAATTGATTTCCAATAAAACGTACACAAATTTAAAGTGTTTAATTTGGTGAGTTTTGGTATGTGAATACCCAATAAATAATGAACGTAACCATCACCCCAAAGTTTCCTCCTGGTGTTGATGTTTGGGCATGTTTTACTTTGTTTCAAGGTTTTATTATCTAGAGATAAAGAGATGAGGTAGGGGATGGGTGAAACAGGATTCATCCTGAACTGATGATAATTGTTGAATCGGGGTGATAGGTACATGGGCTTCATTTTCACACTTAGGTCCTTTCCCCAGCTGTGGGAAAGCGAGGTAACTCTTAAGTACCCACTCCTATTTCAATTAGCAGTGAATGGAAAGTCATGGGAGTTGCTTGGGTTCTCTTGTAACCAGCATTTTCAAAAGAATCCAGGCACTATGACCTTCGCTGGAAAGCAATTTAAAGGTGAGGGTGGGGGGCGATGGTGTTTGTTTGCAATGTAAACTCTAAGATATATTTTACTCTCCTTCCATGCAATATCTCATAGTCACTGGGAATGGAGGGAAATTCATTTGTCAGTTTTGGAGGAAAAACTAGCTTCGGGTAGGGGAGCTCTCAGCTCTCTTTCCCCAAAGTGCAGACTTGGTAGAGCTGAGAAGCACCCTCCTACCTTGCACTGGTATGAAACTTGAGGACTGATTAAACACTTATACTCATTAACTGCTTAAAAGCTTAAGAAAATCCTAGGTTAAGAATACCTCCATCTTTAGGAGAAATACAGACTTGGAGAAGTTAATTTGTTCAAGTTACACAAACCAGTAAGTGCTGGAGCTAGTACTTGAATCCACATCTGGGTTGTGCCATGGTTACTGTAGGAAGCTGGATGAAAGTGGAGAAAAAACACTTTAAGGGGGTAGGTGAAACATTGGACACCAAGAAGCTTCCTTGGGCAGTCCACTCAGGATCGACCCCCGTTGTGGATTAGAGCTAAGGAAGAGGTGAGGGTCGATGGTTTAAAACAGACTTCTCAGATATTTGACATTCAAATTGGTATGGTTCCTACTCCATGCAACAACAAAATTCCGGCAATAAAACTTGCTGTGTTTAAAATAATAAATGCCTCCTCTTTGATTAGAGGAAAACATTAACAAATTATGGCTTCTAACGTCCTTTCAAAATATGAGTCCTAGGCCGAAGACTTCCGTTCCAGTGCAGAAAAGTATCTAGATTCCCACCATCCAGAGATAGTCACTTAAATGAACATTTTGATGTATGTGCCTTTATATACGTGTGTGTGCATGCATTCGCAAGCATATTTATATTTGTATAGATATAAGCGTACAGACATTAAAAAAAAAATGGGATCTTGGGGCATCTGGGTGGCTCAGTCAGTTGAGCATCTGACTGGATTTCGGCTCAGGTAATGATCTCAGGGTCGTGAGATCGAGCCCCGAGTCAGGCTCTGCACTCGGTGCAGGGTCTACTAAGGATTCTCTCCTCCCTCTGCTCCTCCCCCCCCCCACTCTTTCTTTCTCTAACACATAAAAAATAAAATCTTTTTTTTTTTTTTTTTTAAGATTTTTTATTTATTTGCGAGAGAGAGAATGAGAGACAGAAAGCATGAGAGGGAGGAGGGTCAGAGGGAGAAGCAGACTCCCTGCTGAGCAGGGAGCCCGATGTGGGACTCGATCCCGGGACTCCGGGATCATGACCTGAGCCGAAGGCAGTCGCTTAACCAACTGAGCCACCCAGGCGCCAAAAATAAAATCTTAAAAAAAATAAAAAATGGAATCTTACTTTGAATACTGTTTTATATCATGTTTCTTCTACTTATGAGCAAGTTATGGACTTCTTTTAATACAATATATCTAATTAGAAATCTATGGTGTTGGGGCGCCTGGGTGGCTCAGTTGGTTAAGCGACTGCCTTTGGCTCAGGTCATGATCCTGAGGTCCTGGGATCGAGTCCCACATTAGACTTCCCTTGGTCTGCGGGGAGCCTGCTTCTCTCTCTGCCTCTGCCTGCCACTCCCCCTGCTTGTGCTCTCTCTCTCTGTCAAATAAAGAAATAACATCTTAAAAAAAAAAAAAAATCTATGGTGTTTTGTTTCCAGGCCTTTCAAAAGTTACCTTTTTTCTTAAACTAGGAAAAAATTTTCTGAAGTACAAGAGAGGACACAGTGAAAAGTAACTCTTCCTCCATCCCACCCACCCTTTTAAAAATATTTTATTTATTTATTTGAGGGAGAGACAGAGAACACAGAGTGAGAGAGAGAGAGAGAGAGAGAGCACAAGCAGGAGGAAGGGCAGAGGGCAAAGCAGACTCCCTGTTGAGCACTGAGCCCGATGCAGGGCTCAGTCCCAGGACGGTGGGATCATGACCTGAGCCAAAGGCAGACGCTTAACTGACTGAGCTACCCAGGTGCCCCCCTCCTTCCCCTTGTACAACCATCCTGGCAGCCCTGGTATTAACCTCTGACTGGGGCTTCTGACCCACCGATCCCTATGATATATTATCCTCCTCCCTAACTTACCTAGCAACCTAACTTCCCCAGCTAGATCTTGCCTCTACACATTTCATGAGACCTGTCATTCACCCCAACTCTAAAAACTGCCTAAGTAATTATATATTCCACCAGTTGTCTCAGCTCTCCTAAACCTTGGATTAAGTGCATAGAGCAAAACACGAGTCTTTAAATTATCTTGGTTACTATAAATCTCAGAATCAAGCTTTTATACGTGTAAGCAATTCCTATTGCTCAATTTGATAATGGCCTGATCCGTTTGAAAACAGACTGGTGATCTGCATAGAGCAACACGTTTTAGGTTGCATCATAAAGATTATTGGTTTTAAGTAAACCACTCTGGTTTGAAATCACCATTTTGCGGCCTGACTTTGATACCAGCCCACAGCCTCCGGGTCCTGCTGGTCTAAAGAACACCTCTCCGAAGAGTCTCAAGCTTACTTCTCAAAGGCAGGGCTCACAGAGGAGGGTTCTGACAAACTCTATATTCAGTCTACCATTCCCTGTTCCTTCCTGCACTTTCTCCATGAAGCAGCTGACTCTGAAATAATTACTAATGCCCAGGACTGACTGACCCCTCCCTCCCCTCCTTTCTGTAAACCCCTCCAATTCAGTGCTACCAAGACTTCTCAGGTGGGCTGCAGGGGTAAACTGTGGCCCACATTCCCATAGTCCTTCCCACTGCTTGGGAATCGTGCTCCAGGTGCATCTCCCTCCCCTAGCCCCCACAAGTGTGCTAAGCTGAGGGAATTGACCACTGAAGCTTAGCCCAGTTATCAGTCAACCAACTTCTAGTTAGTTCTTTCTATACCCACAAGGAACGACAGTAATAACTGAGGCAAGAAAGCAAAGCCACAACCTGAAAGAAAAGGGATCTATTGTCTCTATCCGGTCTACCCATTGCTGAGATCAGTCACTCCACTCCACACCTGGGAGATGATCACGCGGCTGCCATAGCCCATTTGGTTCTTAGCTCATCTTCCCTATTTCTTTGCTCAGGGATTACAGTATGAGCAACCCCACCCTCCAGTTCTGCCATTTTCTTTTTCTACCATTACATCAAAGCTTCAGGGAAATAGAAAGAATCTTGTCTTCATAAGATGTGTGAGAACCACTCTTAAATTAAGATGGTTATGAGGAAAGAATTGGGTGTTTCATTCTACTGTGCTCAATTGGATTTATGATAATTAAATAATAAACAACCATGGCTTGGGAGGGATGCTTACAGTGTTTTGTGGAAAATTTGATCAATTTTCCCACCATGCCCTGCTTTTCATTCCTTCCCTTGCCTCTTCCTTTTTTTGCCTCCTTGGCTTGGAGTGGCTGCCATGACTGCTGAAATTTCTGACCCGAGTATCAAGCAGGGGCAGTCTCTTTAAGCACTAACAACTTTGGCTCAAGAGTTTGTAAATGGGCCCGCAAAGTGCAGACTCCACTAATGGTCAGTCAATAGCTTACACTACATTTCTAGAACCAAGCATTCAATTAGGCAATCTTAAAACGTGGTAGCCTATGTGATCTTTGTGATATGCTCTAAGGTGATATGTACCTTCAAAGTTTTTTTCCTTTTCTTTTTTCCCCTAAACTTCTTGAAGAATTAAACAACGTGGTTTTTTTTTTTTGATGTTCTTCAGCTCCTGTAGTTGTTTTGTGAACTTAGGGAATCTTGCAATGAGGTGAATCAATAGTGAAATGCTGGGGGATGGTTGTTTCCCTTATGTATTTTAGCATCCTGGAGGCAAAACTAATAAATATTCAGCGAATGATTAGCTGGTACATCCCCACGTGCGTCCTTTGCAGATCCACGCCAGCTACCCTTTCACAAGCAGTTTTACTTGGTAATTTACAAGGGTTCTGGCTGCACTCTGCACCTGCCAGTTTTGCAGTAATTAGGATGCAAAATGATTTCTAAATTAAGGTTATGGACTTGTAAAATCAAGAAAGGCTGACAATCAACATTGTCACTGTAGTAGCCAGCGAGTAACGGGATAAATAACTAGGAAAAGTCCTTTAACCATCATCCCACGTGCACATTAGAGGTCTATACAAGATGCAGGTGAAAAACAGAGGCAGGTGGCAGGGTCCGTGTGCGATGATTTACAAACACGCCGTTGCTCTTGTCATATATCAGCAGCGTTGGGGCGGGGGAAAGGGTTTGGGCATTTTAGGGCACAGGCACTTGGAGTGACATAAAACCTGAGCATCGCGGCCAGGCGCACCGGCGGGTCCTGCAAGGTGGGGAAGGGCGAGCTTTCGAGCAGGTCGGACCGAGAGGCGGCTGGGGCGCTGCGTGGAGTCCCGCGCAGGGAGTCGGACTTCTGACCGGAGCGAGGGCGGCCGGGAGCCAGGAGCCAGGAGGGGAAGGATGAGCGGGGGAGTGGGCGGAGGGAACCGGGAGAGCAGTGAGCAGAGCCGGAGAAGCGGAAGAAAAGGAAGAGGAGGAGGACGAAAGGGAGGAGAGCGGGAGGAGAGCGGGCGGAGGGCGGGGAGGGGAGGGGAGGGAGGGAAAGGAGGAAAGGAAAGGAAAAAGGCGGCGGAGGAGAGCGGCCCGCCCCTCCCGGCGTCCTCCTCCGCTCCCAAATTCGGGCGGGCCCGGCCCAGGCCGCCGCCTGCCCTCCCGGGGCTGCTCGCAAAACGCGGAGGCGCCGACTCCCCCGGCGCCCGTGTCCGCCCCAAGCGCGCCCCCGGCCCCAAGCGCGCCCCCGCGGCTCGCGGTCGGGGCATGCGCGGTGGGCGGCGCCGCTCCGGGCCGCCTCTGCCGCTGAGAGTAGGAAGCGCGAGCGCCGGGCGCAGGGCTGTCAGTGAGCGTGGGGCCAGCCGGCGAGCAAGCGAGTGGCTCCGGCTCCCGCGCCCGCTCCGGCCCGACTCTCCCCGGCCGCCGCCGCCGCCGCTTCCGCGACCTCGGCTGCCGGCCGGCGCTCCCGCCCGGGGTCGCCCGCCGCCCCTCCCCCGCCCGCCCCCGCCCCCCGGCCCTCCGGGGCTGCTGCCGCTCCCCGGCGGAGGCAAGAGGTGGTTGGGGGGACCATGGCTGACGTTTTCCCGGCCAACGACTCCACGGCGTCTCAGGACGTGGCCAACCGCTTCGCCCGCAAAGGGGCGCTGAGACAGAAGAACGTGCACGAGGTGAAGGACCACAAATTCATCGCCCGCTTCTTCAAGCAGCCCACCTTCTGCAGCCACTGCACCGACTTCATCTGGTAGGTGCGCGCGGGCCGGGGCGCACGGCTGGGCGCCCGGGGCTGGGGACCGGTCCCTCTCTAGTCCGGGTCACTTCGTCCCGGGGACCCTCGCTCGGGCCCCCCAGTCCCGGAGCGCCTGTTTTGGGGCTGACCCAGTCGGGGAACTTGGAGAGAGCCGGCCGAGTCCGAACTCTCGCCCGGAACGACACGCGCGCGCCGGGGACACTCGCGGGCAGGACTCCCGGGGAAGGCGCTGCCAGGTCACACCCCCTACCGCAGGAGGGAGGCTGGCCCCGCGCCGCAGTGACACTGATCCCCTCCGCGGGTCTGGTGTCTCCTCCGTCTCCCAGGCGCGCCCGCCTTTCTGTACGGACAGGGGAGCCGTCGCTTGCTGGATGTGAGCGAAGGGGAGAGCGAGAAAGAGAATCCAAAGGGCAGAGTTTCCCGGAGAAACGCCCGGAGTAACCGGGGAGCGGCGGCGATTGCGCCGCGCGGTCCAAGTTATTGGCGAGCCGGGCTGGGCGACTTCGGGGAGGGGGGAGTGTTGTTTCCCAGCGGGCTTGGACTCCTCTGGAACCTTGGGTCCTTGCCTACTGTAGCTTATATCTGCTGGGCACGGGAGACTGGACTTTCCAGGGTGAGCCCAGGGAGAGCGGAGAGGCAGCAAACTGTTGAAAGCTTGCGGTGGGGGAGGGGAATTAAAACCGAGCAGGCAAATGGCAGAAGGGCAGAGGGAGTCTTTTAAAATAGACCCTGTTAGCACGAGATTAGACCTGCAGCCCGGCTGATGAGGACAGAGGCCTTAGTTAAGAAAACTACTGTAAGGTGTCGGAGTTCAGGTACAGAGTTTACAGCGAATGCGGTCTTGTGGGCCCAGGGGTTTGGGGGGGGGACCTCTAAAGGGATGGCCTTCAGGGGTCTTTGAACCCTGCGAAGCTAGGCAGAACTGTATATACCTTCTTCTAGTGAGAGCTAATGGCTCTTACTGACTCTCAGAACATGGTGACCCAACCCCCAAAGTTTAGAAAGCTGAACCTTAGGGAACCCTAGGTGCTCCAGTTTGAGCAGTGAGCAGTTTTTTCTCAGGTTGGCAGATACCCGGCCTTTTTCTATCTCCTGTTCCTGAATGTAGGTAGGAAACTCCCCAAGTCAGAGTTATGGTGAGGGTTCCTTAATTCCGGTCTCTCGTGGGTCAGGGGACTGCACTGGGGTGACAGTGCCACAGAGCCACTAACCCTCTGTGGCATGTATCTTTTGGGGCCCTAGGCAGAACTTACCGATGGCTGTGTGAATCCATTACACCCCGGGGTGGGCGGGCGGGCGGGCGGGGAGCAACTCCAAGGATGAAGTCCACAAATGTGCTAATAAGATGCTTAATTTTTCCTTTATGGATGGCATCTGAATTCACATCAGGGGGAAATCATAAGCCCCACAAATATGCTAATAAGGTGCTTAATTTTTTCCTTTATGGATGGCATTATCTGAATCCATCACATCTGGAGGAAATCACCTCTAAGGGCCCCCACAAGCGTCCTAAGATGCTTAACTTTTCCTTTATGGATGGCTATTCGAATCCATCACACCTGGGGAAAAGCATCTCTAAGGGAGTGCCACACACACGGTGCTAATAAGGTGCTTTTTCCTTTCCTTTTTAGAAATCTCAAAAGTACTTTCATGAAAAGCACAGCCACCTTTGCGAATGATTTCCACTGTGTAGTCATTACATGAAGCAGTTGTGCTCAAAGTAACTATAGATAAGGCTATCTAAAAGAAGTTCTTGGAGCATCAGGGCAAGAGGTTACTGCATCTAGTTAAGGGGACTTGTTCAGCCTCCCATGCCGATTGTGAGATCCCATAAAAAGGGAGCATTGAGACTGCAGACTACTTTTGGGGGTGGGGCGGAGTAGGTGAATTAGGAAAGGGACTTGCAACATACATAATAATCAGGCTAGCTAATGTCTTTCCACTATCAGTTGCTCTAAAGGATTAGCCCCTGGTGAACTGCTATGGTACTTGAGGTCACCAGGTGTAATGTGAAGTGAAAAATAAAGGTCTCCCTGTCAGCTTCCTCCCTGAGTAATTCCTGTAATACTTCTCCTAATTAGAAACTACTTGAAAGTTCCAAGAAAATATTCACCAGGATTATCTAGCAGTAGTTTTAACTTCAGTTGTCTTTCATTGTGTCTATGGGTCCGTAATTTACAAGTTTGTTTTAACTATTAAAATACTGATACTTTAAAACTATAAATGTTTGGGCTTAAATCTGTTTGGTGGAATGAGTAAGTTATATATAAAGATACATGAAGTGCTTTGTCAACTTAAAATGCTATGTAAAGCAAGAGATTATGACTAAGAATTTTAATGCAGTTCATCGTAGTTGAAACAGTGTTTACAATTTAATGTCCCTGGTAGGGCTCTCTGCTCAGAGTAAATCTTCTAATTTACAAGAACAAAATAGCCTCTGTATTTGCTTTGAATGCTATTGATCCTCTAAAAAAATTAGATCATAACTTCAAATGCAACCAATAAAAATATTTTGTGAAATCTGGCTCCTTTTAAACCAAAATTTAATGTGGGGTGGTACTGTTTGGTGGTTTCTAGACACCTATTTTAAGTACATTCACAACAAATGAAGCCACTTTTTAGTTGTGTTTAGGGAGAAAAAGGATTTTCATTTTGTCTTTAGGGACAAAATTAAAGCACTTCCTTCAACCGTAAAGTATTTGTTGAATATTATAGCTAACTCTGAATATCCTAGTCATGTTCTTGTCTGGAAACTTAAGTATGGGTAACAGTGTAAACTGGAAAGAACCTTGATACATTGAAACAATTCAATGAGCCTTTGGAGGCTATCCAGAGGTAGGTTTTTTTTTTTCCAAAGTTGAATTTATTCCGTACTCTAGGCATGTTTTTCCTATCAAATCATTGGTTTTTATGTACAAACCCTTAATTCTGTGGAGTACTTTGTCTCATAACTGGCTTAAAATATGGTATACAACACAAAATATGTTAAGATACTTTGTTGTTTCTGTTTTTCAGGGGGTTTGGGAAACAAGGCTTCCAGTGCCAAGGTAAGCTGCCACATTGGATTTTATTTTCAAGTACAACACGAAATAAGCATTCCAAACAGGAACAGTATTTCTAGTCCTCTTTTCTTTGTGATCCAAAAAAAAAAAAAATTATTTTCAAAATGAGGTCTGTAAATTTGGGCCATTAAAAAAAAAAAAATCGTATCGCCTAGTAATCTGCATATGGAGCTGCCTTTTTCTCATTGGGAAAAAAAAAAAAAACCTTCCTGTAACTTTATTTTTTGCCAAGAACATTCTTGTCAGAAACTGCTGTCTTTGTGTGGGTGTTGAGGAAAAGAAATGGAATCACTTTGTATTCATGTGGCTTTTCTTGTTCTTGCTCGTTTTTGTTCTTTATCTCTTACCTATGCACTGGGTTGGACTCTGTAACTAATCTTAGGCCATGCATCATTCTAGTAGTTTTGTGTTTTTGATTACTGATTGTTCAGAACCAAGTTAGCACATATTAAAGTTTCCTAGATTATAATGGGTTGCTGTGCTAGGAGGCATGTTTTTCCTTTCGTGTGAATGTGCCTTTAATGTGTATATGTACTACTGATTGCATCCGGAAAGAAATCCACTTATTTCCAGAAGTCCATTTATTTCCACCTCGGATCTGTAGTCCCATTTTATACACATCAAGTATCTCCTTTCTTATACTCTCCGTTCTGTTTGTCTAAACTTAATACTTTGTACCTTCTGAAGGCATCCCAGGCTCCTAGCCCACCATTTAGCTCTCCTGCTCACTATATTATGTTTGTTTAGTTCTGGTTACATTTCCCATCTGGGCATCGGTTTATTAGGGAAAGTGCGAAGTGTACATTCAACCCAGAAAACTTTATCCTAACACTGTTTAATAGTAAGCACGTTAGGGAGACACTGTGTACTTATAACTCTAAAATTGTGCTAGTGAGGTAGCTTCTAAAGTTCTTCAAATTCATGAACTTGTTTCTTACACTTTCTAAATCTGTTTTTGATGAAGGTATTTTATGGTGTAATCTACCTTCAAGATGTGCTTCAAACCCCTATTGAATAAAAATCACTGAGTTACATTGGGAAATCAAGGGATATTCCTTTAAAGAATAAAGAGAACCATCTGTTGCATCCCTCCTTACAAAAGATGAAAGGAAGGTGGAGCTCTTTACATTTCTTACTTGTGGACCTGAATTTACATTAGGCAATATTTGGGTCTCAGCTTGAAATGTGTTTTTTGTTTTGAAGTTTAAATGTGGAAAGTGTGGTTCCGGGCAACTGATTTGCATCTATTGTTGTAATATTTGGGTGGGAACCTATGGAAACATAAGAACACTTGAGGAGAAAGGCATGCTAAACTGTACCATTTCTTACATACTAAGACTTCAGGATAAGGTTGGTCCCCTTTAGACCTGCTTGTTGGAGTCAGTTTTGTTGGTGAAATCAGTGGCTATATTAGGGGCACAAGGGGGGCCTGCATGATCTCCCCCCCCCCCCCGATTGTATGGACTTTTTTTGAGTGGATTAGCAGATTAATAGTCTTATGTTAGCATAACTGTCATAAAAAGTGAAATTTTATGCCCTTCTCTCTTTCCTTCAGGGATAAGTTCTTTTTAAGATATCCACTCATTGGGGCGCCTGGGTGGCTCAGTCATTAAGCGTCTGCCTTTGGCTCAGGTCATGTTCCCAGGCTCCTGGGATCGAGCCCCACATCGAGCTCCCTGCTCCGCGGGAAGCCTGCTTCTCCCTCTGCCACTCCCCCTGCTTGTGTTCCCTCTCTCGCTGTGTCTCTGTCAAAAAAATAAAAAATAAAAATCTTAAAAAAATCCACTCATTCATAGCTTTTAAAAACTCAAAATTTTAAATCCTATCATTTGCTGTTCCCCCACCCCATAGTATATGGTGGATGTCCTTCCCCATTAAAACCTTTGTACTAACTTACTCAGTGGTGCATGTGTGGGTGTATCAAGCTTATCCATTTCTCTAAGTTCTTACTAGTCCAGTGTTGCTGTCAATATCCTTGGACACTAGTATTTCTAGAATACCTAGAAGAACATGTGTGTACACTGTAAGTTTTAAGGAGTATAGCTACGTTGCTCTCAAAATGTTACAATTTACATCTTCAGTATTGAGTGTTCCCCTTTCCTTTCACTCTTACCAATATTGGAGAATGCAGATCTTTGACATTTTTGCTCTAGTAGGTGAAAAGACCCCCTCCCTCCCCCAAATCTTCATCTGGGTAAGTCGGAACATTTTTCAAACTTGTTTTAGCCATTTCTATTCTTGCCTTTATCTAATTGCCTTTATCTAATACTTGAAATTTAGTTTTTACGAACTGGACAAAATAGAGCAGTGAATATGTAATGTACTTTATGCACTGTTCTTTGAAGTAAACCACAGGTCTCCTTACATGAGTTTATGTACTGCATCTACAAGTCTGAATTCATAAACTATTTCAAATACAACCTATTTGTAACATGCTATGTGCTTGTCTTGTTTAGTGTGTGTCCTCTATATTTGACTTCGAGTAGACATGATAATTACAACTTCTGGATGTTAGGACAGTGCTTTTTAACTGCACAAATACAGTTACCTAACATTTCCATTTTGACATTCTCAAAAGTACTAACATCTGGCCATTTTATTTTTAAGTTGGCTCCATGCCCAGCATGGAGCCCAACATGGGGCTTGAACTCACAACCCTGAGATCAAGTCCCGGCTGAGACCAAGAGTTGGACACTTGACGTACTGAGCCACGTAGGCCCCCCCTAACATCCAACCATTTTAGAATACATTTAGGTTAGAATATACTTGTTTTCTCTTAATGTTCTTAAAATCTTTCCTGCTCTGTTTGGTAGTCCCATTCATCAAGAGGATATCTCCTCCTCCTCCTGGGCCTTTGGCAACAGACCCTCTGAAGATGGCATTTAGGGTTGAGACTCTTTTATTCCTTATCAGTTTTCTCACCTGATGGAGGCAGCAACTTCTAGCTCCTGGTATGTAGTAGGTTGCTTTGGTCAGTAGATACAATATCGGTAGCTAAGTATACTTTAGAGAGGCGCATATGCTCCAAATGAGTCCATGTAAGATAGCTTTAAAATAGTCCTTATTTCACTTAGTCTCCTAGTTCTTAACATTGACTCAAGATGTGAGGTGTTGTCCTTCAAAACTTCTAATCTGTGCTATTTAGACAGCCTTTTACAAGCATATAAAGATTTTTTCCCCCTACTTCTTTCCTTCCCCAAGATGTAATCTGTGTGGAAGCAGGAAACTTTTCTGAAGATCTATTGGATTGTTGCCCCTTGTGCTCCGTGGACACTATGCCCTTTAGATTGCAGTCCAGGTAGCCAGCCCTGAAAACGTGGATATTACCTGCGCAAGTCACACAGCAGGATCCCACTGAACATTGGCTGCCTAAAATAGTGAAACCAAGGGCCCTAAACACTGGGGAGAACAAAGAAGGGTGCAGAGTAGATCGAGAAGCCACAAAATAATTCTCTTAAGATTCTTAGAGATGAAGACAAGCTTGTCCCTTTGTAGATCTGAAATACCCCTGATGACAGAATTTGCCTTTTGATTTTTGTTTGGCTTCACGTTCTCCTGGCTTGCTTGATCTCCTCAGGGCTGATTTGCTCCTGTGAGTCTAGCAGAGAGCTGGGCCTCACCCACAGCCTATTCCCTCCCTCTCCCCAGGAGAGGGAGAAAGGTTTGGTCTGGTCTGGTCACTGAAGTTGAGATTCAAACCTGGAAGGTCTGTCTTGTGTCGATAGTCTCGTGCACCGGCTGCTTCCAAGAGCTGTCGTCCTGGAACACCGGAGCCATCCACCACGCTGCTCGAATGTTGTCTTCCTCTGAGGCAGTGGGGCCAAAAGGGTCTTATCTCTTACTTTGACCACTGGAAAAGGGAACGAGTCAACTTGATTTCCCCCCCCCCCCCCCAACAAGACTGGCTCACTTATCAAATTTCAGTGATAGAAACAGCCTCCAAATGGGACCTGCTTATTTGGTGTGCCAAATACTTACATAGCCTGATACATCTGATTCATCTTAGCATGTTTTTTTTTGCTTTTTCTATTCTTTAATGTCACAAATCAAAATGAACAACTAAGCCAGGATCTTTAAGATACCCTAAAGAGACAGCATCAGAATCCATCCCCATCAATGACCATGATCAACAGGAGACTGGGGCTCTGAATGATCTACACTGGATATTTGAGGGGTCTGTAGGGAATTGAATGCACGTTTGTGTGACTTCAGTATGCTGCTCTGAATCCGTTCTGAACCCAGAGCTATTTCTCTGCTAAGCACACACCAAATATTGTGTTTAACCTGTGACTCTAACTGAAGCTCTGTTTTTCAGCAGTTATGGGTTAAAAAATCTGTTTCCCTTAGCTTTTGACATTCCATTTTGAAGGCGTGTTTCAGGGTAGATCTTTCCATCAGCTCACCTGAGCGGGATGGTGTTTCTTATCCCTTCTATAAGAATGAAAGTTGATGTTTGAGGGAAGAAGAAAGTTCCCCCGCCCTCCCCCTCTTGGCTCTGTAAGCAAAGGAATTCCAGAAAACCAGGCTGATTTAAGGGAGGATGACCTTTAACAGAGGGGATGGAGTTGGCATCTTTTCGGAAAAGGCTGTCTAGTTATCACAGCTTATGGGATGCTTATAGGATGCTGGGGGCCAAGCGGGGTGGACACCAAGTGCCAGGAGATAGAAGGGGGGCTGAGGTCCAAGTAAGTTAGCTGCCTTTAACAGATTTGTCCTTATGTACTAGATCAGCCATTCCTAAACTCTTAGCAACAACCTGCTGATTTTTACAGTTGACACCAGGATTTTCCATCTTCAAGCCCAGGGTTAGCATCTCAGCACCCCATGTCTCATTGGTTACTCCTCAAACTGGAAGCTATGTTAACTATAAGTGAGCTCCCGGGGTCATCAGTACAATTCTGGGGACACCAATCCATGGAAGAGTGTAATTTGAAATTCTGGCGGTTTTGCACTGAGGTCCGATCAAAGGATTTCCGCTTCGAAGATGAAATTGTTCAGGAATACCTAAAACCTAGAGAAGCGCAGTACAGATGGGCAGTTGGAACTGCTTTTTTCCCCAACACTTTCTTCCTCCACAAAAATGCATGAATACTTGGTAGAAGCAGGGACGCATGGACAGAACTGTTGGGTATTCCCATTTGGTGCTATATCCTTGTTCGGAAACAATTTCTGATTAATGGCTTTCTGAATTGCTACTTTCACTTAGTGCATTAAGTGCAAGCATTCTGTTTTACTTACACACTCCCCACCAGAATCCGATGCTGTAGCCTATGGAGTGGTTCTTCCTTCTCATAGGCCGTAGAAACCCTAATTTTTTTATTTAAAGATTTTATTTGACAGAGACACAGAGACACAGAGAGGGAACACAAGCAGGGGGAGAGGGAGAAGCAGGCTTCCTGCTGAGCAGGGAGCCCGATGTGGGACTCGATCCCAGGACCCTGGGACCATGACCTGAGCCCAAGGCAGACGCTTAACGACTGAGCCACCCAGGTGCCCCTAATAATTTTTGCAGGTGAATCTGACTTTGGAGTTTCCGCTTTAAATTTATGGTATGATTTTACTACCCTCTGAGTTTTTCACTCTCCTAGGTAATGTTATTCAGACTTAAGTTTTTAGGCCTATGAACCCTTAGTTTGCTCATTTGTTTTCCATCAAAGTATTGTTTTCAATCCAAGTATAGTTTTCAAAATAGCATTCATTGCAGAGTTTCCCGATCAGGATGAAGTCCAGCTCCTCAGGATATTTCAAGTCTGTTTTGCTTTTCCAGACTCGTCTAAGGATGCTCTCCTTCTCTCCACCCACCAGTCATTGCAAATAAGTTGCAGTTTCCCAGAAAGTGTCCTGTTCTAATCCAACTTTTTTTTTCCCCCCTCCTGACACCTGTTTCACCTGTGAGTCTCAGCCTAAAGTTTAGTTCGGACCTTTTCCATCCTCCTTGCTATTCTGGATGCTTTCCCATCCTAGGACCCTTCACCCTGCGTCGTTTGTCTCCTCTGCTAGCCTTGAGAACAAGTGAGTCTTATTTCTGTCTCCCGGGTTTAATGCGGGGCCTGGTGCTTGGTAGATGCTATATAAATATTTGTTGGGTGTGTGATTATATAAAAGGAGAGATATGATATGAATGTCCATAACCAGAAGGATCACAGTGACTTCTGCCTGCATACCATTTTTTAAAATCTAGTTTATAGTTCAAAGTTCTGTCCACTAAGATAGATCTTTAGGTGACTTAAAAAGTATTTTCTGAAGCTAAGCATATCTATTCAAAATAAAGAACAGAAAATGCTAATTTGTATCTAAGTTCTATGCAATGCTAAATCTAATAGGAATAAACCACTTAATGTGCCTCCTGTCTTTAGAGAAGTATCTAGGCATCCATAATGAATCGTATTGCCACAGATGAAACCAGAGCCTATTCTGGACCACAGCTGGAGCCGAGAAAGGTCTTGGGTACAGGGTGAAAAATTAAAACCAGGGGCGCCTGGGTGGCTCAGATGGTTAAGTGTCTGCCTTCAGCTCAGGTCATGATCTCCAGGTCCTGGGATCGAGCCCCACGTCCAGCTCTCAGCTCAGCGGAGAGCCTGCTTCTCCCTCTACTTCTCCCTCTCTGTCTCCTCTTGCTTGTGCCCTGTCTCTATCTCAAATGAATAAAAATTAAAAAAAAAAATACAGCTCCACTACACGTACTTGGTACAGTCCTTTAAATGTTCTATTTTACTTCAAGATGGCTAATAGCTGAAACCCAGACGGTCATGCTCCAGGCATTAGTAGCTCAACTTTATTGATTCTGATATTTTTAAACTTCGTGTGCCTGAAAGGTTTCTGTGCCTTGATGTGAGAAGGGCCAGATGAGCGTGGCAATAGAAGCACCCGAGTGGAACTATTAGAACTGAATTAGTCACTTGAAAGATCTCAGTCTGTTGAGAGGGGAGACGAATGGTAAACGCTGCAAGATGCTGGATGTGTTGGAGCGCTCACTTTTTGCGCACGTTCATCCCCAGAGCATCCCATGAAGCACAGGATCTTCTCCCCTTAGAAATGAGTGTGCTGAAGAATGTACCAGGCTGGCAGGGTGCAGCAGGGCTTCCTATTCAAACAGTTCTGCAGAAAACATTTTTCAGAGCCAAATGGAAACTTTTTCCGTACTTACAAAGCCTGGATTTATATTAGAGGAAAGAATGATGCCATGAAGGGAAACATGGAAACATTTCTTGGTGACAGAATTAAGGCTTCACTGTCCTCCTGTCAGAATTTCCATGACAAACCTTTATTTCAGGTCTTGTTTTCTACTAAATGGTGAAACCTTAGGTTAGACTTTAGGATGAGAAGTGAACACTTCAGGATTGGTATTGGTTAAATTCTGATCTTGTGCTGACAATTAATCAGATCATTCCCCTTCATTATGTTTCTCATAGAAATCTATTTCCAGAAGCCATTTTCCCCTTTGTATAATTTAACAGAGGGCTTTAATGTTTCTTCTGTTCATTAGGCTTATGTCACTAGCTTGACTATGGAGGTGTGGAAAAAGGAAGAGTCGTTCAACTCCGTAAACTTACTCTGGATACTGCTCGTAGTAGGAGATCATGCCAGATGTGTGGACCTGCTCTGTATATCGTGCCAGGCACCGCGGGGCATGGGTCAGAGTCCCTGGCATCAGAGCAGAGGGAAACACTGGGTGAAGAAAACTTCATAATAGAAGTCCAAATGAAATAGGGGTTGTTGAAGCATGTGGGGAGATGTCTTCTGGGCTCATTAGGAGTAGGATACAGAGAATTTCCTTTGAAGAGCTGGGGGAAGGTTTTCTAAAGGGAGGGAAATAACTGGAGCGAAAGGAGAGGGGTGAAAGGCTCATGTTCAGGGAGCAGCGTAGACCAGGATCGGGCGGGAGCAGGGAGCCCGATCCTGTACTACTACTATTCAGGATGTCGCCAGTGCTGATCCCCAACAGAAAAGCAGATTCCACAAATGTATATAGAACTACATGCTTTTCCCCACATACTGCTTCTGTGCTGACACAGAATTTCCCTATCTTTTTAGGTTTCCTAGTTTGCAGAAGAAGGTGGCAGTTACAGGAGATTAAAGCATTGTATCTCCATGTGAAAGACAAATTGTATTGGAGCTTAGAAAATAATTTAGAAAGTGCATGGCTTTGACACTATTCCAAGGGGGGGGGGTCTCTCTCATGAACCTGGTACAATTGATGACAGCATCCTGTTGGAAGTCCAGGGTGTTACAGCATGGAAATTATATGACCAGAGGTGAGATGCTGAGACAAGATTTGCTCATACACATTGAGGGGAAGAAGAACTAGCCTATTTAAAATCACGGTTTTGGAAACAGCGTACACTAATTGCAACTTCTGGCTCATCAGTGGTTATTCGTTCTCCGTGGTGCTAAACTCAGGAGATTATAAACCTGATCAGAAACCTTTGTGAAGGAAGGCAGAGGGGTGCTGCAGAGCACTGCAGCTTGGAACAGAAGATGGATTTTCCTGTGCGTTCAGACTTGCAACAGAAAAATTCCTGTACTACTGCTTTGTGGACCTGGGTTTAGGAGATGCTCGTGCCCTGTGGGGAGCTGGCCTTACCATTCCTGCTCTGTAGGAGCAGATGCGGGGGCAGAGAGAAGTCCGGTTGTTGGTCTGTGGTCTGGTGCTCTTGAGACCAGGCAGATTTAGTAAATACATGGATTTAATGGGCAGTAGTTGTTTACTATCTGAAGCTGTACAGATAAGTAGCCAATCCCTGTTACTTCTCTTTTCTTTCTTTCTTTGACAGAGAGACACAGCGAGAGAGGGAACACAAGCAGGGGGAGTGGGAGAGGCAGGCTTCCCGCTGAGCAGGGAGCCCGATGTGGGGCTCGATCCCAGAACCCCGGGATCATGACCTGAGCCGAAAGCAGACGCTTAACGACTGAGCCACCCAGGCGCCCCCTGTTACTTCTCTTTTCATCCGTTCTTCCTTTCCAGGATTATCTAATAAAGTAGGATTTGTGATGCCATTTGTTGTAATTAGAATAAAACGCTCATCGATTCAAGAAAGCTAGGCATGTGCTTGTAAAGGCTTTTGTTAGCTTCCGTTTGGATTGGTCTTGAAATTAAGAGGCAGTAAATGAGCTTAATGTATTTTCCTTTTGAATGAGTGCATGCAACTGTAATTCTTAAAACATGAAAATGGGAGATGACACAAAAAATCTTAGATGCTGCAACTTAATTCTTATCTACTTACAATGTAGAGAACAGTTCAAATTCTACTTTCATCTTATCCTGAGTGTTTTTCTTCGGTGTAATTGTAATCATAAGCTGTGCATGGATGTTTAACATTTAATAGGTGGATTACAAAACAATGATCAAGTTATGAGTCATTTGCCTGATTTCGAAATCTTAATAAATCTTTTTCACATGCTGAGTTTGATCATTCAGTTGACTTGTTAAGTTTCACATTACTTTCTTTAATCCGAATGAGTCATTAAAATGGAAAACCTCATTCTTAAATTTTCTCTCTACCACATGCGTACCTTTAAAAATCCGATGAACATTAAGCAGTTCAGAAGCATGCAGAACTGATTTTTATTTAGGTCTAAATGCAAGTTTAGGGATAAGAGTTGAGATGCATGGTCTTTATTCTCCCTTTTTGCTTAATTGTACCATCAAGCACCATAGCACCTGCTGGTATTGAGCAGAGTCTTATGCAAATTAACTTGCAGAATTGCATTTTATGAAGATTAATTATCGGGCGGTTGCTGCAGTAGTTGGTATGATTAAGACTTGCCTTAGTGGTCTAAAGTGAATCTAATAAAATGTGGTAGAAGAATAAGCTGAAAGGTGAAGGCGTAGAGCAGGGGATAACTCATTGGATGAGGCTCTGGGTTTATTAGACTTTGTATTCTACCTCTCATTGTATTAATGTTTTCTATAACTTAAAGCACAAACTCAGGAAAAATCGTTCATGATAGTAACTTGGATAAGATGGTGAACTGACTCTCATTGGTACAGAGCTAATGAAGGCCCAAGTTTTATCTCAGAATTTTGAAATGCACTGTTACCTTTTGGTCCTTGTTTTCATTTCCTGTGTATCCCTTTTATGTTAAATTCGATATGTTTATTTTGTCCTAACAGCTTGCAACTATATGGAGACTTTCTTGGGGTATTTAACTTATTTGAAATGGTAGAATATATTCACATGAGATGGGCAAAACTTTTGGTCACTGAGAAAGAACCTGGACAGCTCTTAAAAAGCATTGGATTTGATATTGCTTAAGTTACATGTTCTTAGGTGATAAAAACATGCTTGTGTTTAAATGTGGGTTAATAATCTGAGTTAATATACATCTAAATCCTCCCCTTTGTTTTCCTCCTTGGTGAATTCTGTAGTCACAGGATCAGGAAGAGCCAGGTTCTTGGAATTTTATTATTTAAGTAATCTCTACACCCAACGTGGGGCTCGAACTTACAACCCCAAGATCAAGAGTTGCATGCTCCACTGACTGAGCCAGCCAGGCACCCCATGTTTTTAGAATTCTAAAGCAAGAAAGGACTATGGAGACTATGTAGTTGAGGTCCTTGAATTTATAGCTGTGGGGTTGGCCAGCAGAGTTTAAGTGACTTGATATAACCACACAATTGTGACCACCTACATCCCTAGCCCCAGCTTCCATCCATTGTTAACTTCCTGCTGCTTGGTAGCTCGTAAACCTTTGTACTCTGTAGCCTCGATTCTTAGGTGCTGTTGCCAGTAAGTATATGTGCTCATCCAATCTCTGTATTTAAAGAAAAGATACCAGGAATCTGCAGACAAAGTAGGCACTAGATTCCTTTTATTTGAAAAATGGCTGTGCCTTCTAGGGATGAATATGCATCTTGCTCTAAAGTCTAGGAGTTTTGTTAAGGATTGTATCTTTATCTTTTATAGTGTAGATGACGAGTCTGGGAATAAGACCTTGAATTTGTGTTG
Organism: Neomonachus schauinslandi; assembly: GCF_002201575.2. NCBI lineage: Eukaryota > Metazoa > Chordata > Mammalia > Carnivora > Phocidae > Neomonachus > Neomonachus schauinslandi. The sequence continues at coordinate 47,292,249 of NC_058417.1, read as the reverse complement.
GATAGGACTCTGAGCAAGAGAGAGGACTACTTGAAATTGCATATTTTTCTTTGACTTTTGTCTTTCCAATTTTAACTTTTGATTCTTTAGGAACAGGCCACATTCCTTTTTCTTATCTACTACTAATCTTACGCTGAGATAGTACACCAGAGCTAATTTTTGTATTTTATATATTACCTGAAATATATATGCACAAATCAATTAGTAGCTAGTTAATCTGCAAACGCACATCTTTCTAGTAGCCCCCTAGACAAGATGCGAAGAGTGACTAAATGGAGCCATCGAGTTTACTTGGTTTTTGCCTTCTGTAGTAAAAGTAACTCCACCTCCACTTGGGGTGCTTGGGTGGCTCAGTCGGTGAAGCGTCTGCCTTCGGCTCAGGTCCGGTCCTGGGATCGAGCCCCGAACTGGGCTCCCTGCTCAGTGGGGAGCCTGCTTCTCCCTCTGCCTGCTTCTCCCCTTGCCTGTACTTCTTCTCTCTCTTTCTTGGTCAAATAAAATCTTTAAAAAAAGGTTAATGAACGGGTGCCTGGGTGGCTCAGTCGTTAAGTGTCTGCCTTCGGCTCAGGTCATGATCCCAGGGTTCTGGGATCGAGCCCTGCGTCGGGCTCCCTGCTCGGTGGGGAGCCTGCTTCTCCCTCGTCCTCTCCCCCCTGCTTGTGTTTCCTCTCTTGCTGTGTCTCTCTTTGTCAAATAAATAAAAAATCTTTAAAAAAAATTTAAGAAAAAAGTAACTCCACCCTTAGAATTTATTTCCAGACAGGAGTACAGCCAAATACAGAAGTCATAAGTCATACCTTTATTTTGTAGTTTCAGTGATGTTGATTTGAGGTTTTGACCTTGGAAATAGATACGGTGATAGAAACACAAAATATACAAAATGACAGATCTGATGACGTGTTTGTTTATGCATACCTTTCTCAAAATTTATTTTCTATCTAAACCCAAATAACATAAGTCTTGTAATTTTACCCTGGAAAAATTTTCTTCATGTCCTAGATTCTTGGTGAATTTCCCTGCAATATTCTTGGACATCTTTATTGCTCTCAGTCTTTGAGCCATGTTCAAAATTAGGAAATTCTAAGTGGAAAAAATACCACTGCTGACTTGTGTATGAATAATTTTGAAAAATTTTGATAGGACTTAAGTGTTGAGTGTAGGAAGCTTCCATGCCCCCTTTGTGACTGCTCCTTTGCACCTGCTTTGGATTATAGCTTGCCTTTTCAAGTAATTCTGTTCAGTTCTGGAAAAAAAAAAAAAAAACAAAACCTTTGAATCTAGGGTGGGCCAGTGAGTGGGGGCTTGTTACTGAGACACCAGCCACCTCTCCTCTGCAGATGATTAAAATGTCCCTGGCTGTACCTGGGGTTCTTTTTCATCAAGCTCCTTCTTAAACCTTTGGAAGAAATAGGTGGTTGTTTTTGTTTTGTTTTCCCTTCAAACTGTTATTTTGAACTTAGATTAGGAAAGGTGAAAAATGATACAGGGGGGTTTCCATAGATCTCTCACTGGTCAGTGTTACATTTTACATATATTTCCCTTATAATGTATCTGGGAGTACCTGGGTCTTTGGACCTGTGGAGCTTCCCCTGGTCGGAATTTTTGCTGATCCTGATGCTCATTGTGCAGCATACCACATTCCTCTATTTTCAGCAAAATGGCACCTGGGTGCAGAGGTTTGATTGGACTCAGGTTCAGTCTGGGTCATGGTTTTTTAAGATGCCATTATAACCATGTGCATGTTAGTCACCATGTATATTAATGTGGAAAGAACACCAGTGTATTTTCCTAGCAAAGTATCCCAAATTGAGGACCCTTTAGGTAGTAAAATTGGTTTGTTACATTTTGCTATACGGTATACAACATGGAAACACCTGCATGCTACATGTGGGAAACAGGTGGTCAAGTCTTTCCAAATGTATGTTCATTATACCTCTATGCAAATTTCGGTTTTTACCAAGTACTTACCAAGTAAGGGAGAATGTGTGTGTGGGGGGATGTCTATTGGTGGCAGTGGAAAGAATTGCTAATTGTTAAATAGCTATTTACCGGCTGAGCCTCACCCACAGTCCTTGTTCTACTTGTTCTTGGTCTTAATTTCCAACACAAGATCAAAATTGGCACTTCAGAGTAATTTTTGTGCACTGGAACATCGGGGGGCAAAGAGAATAAGCACATGAGAGGGGAGTTTGGTGTGTTCCTGTTTGAAGCAGCAGATATTCATCTACTCTTGGACCTGCTGTGTACAGAAGCATGCATTATCTGTTGATACGGGAGAGGAGGGTTTTCATAAGAATTAGAGGGCCTGTTCACTCAGGAATTTAACACTTAACTAGGTAAGGGGCACCTGGGTGGCTCAGTCTGTTAAACATCTGACTTCAGCTCAGGTCTTGAATCTCAGGGTCCTGGGATTGAGCCCCGTTGTCGGGCTCCCTGCTCAGTGAGGGGTCTGCTTGTTCCTCACCCTCTCCTCCTCCCCCCATCATGTTCTTGCTGTGTCGCAAATAAAATCTTTTAAAAAAATAAAATTCAACTAGGTAAGTGTGACTTAGATGCATAGAGATCTAAAGGATACTTTTATATTAAAAAAAAAATCACATAGGAAGTGCTAGACTGGTAATTAGGTAATCTTGGTTTGAATCCAGTTTGGGCCCCTGTCCTCTTTGTAATGAGGGAGTTGGCCTCTCTAAGGGGGGTAGCAAATATGTGACATTGTTGCCAGGGGCTATGGCAGAGAATACTAATCATGATCCTCTTTCAACTTCAGAATCCTCAACTCTGTACTCCAAGTAGCCTTAAATATCAGTTGATTGGAATTGACATGGAAGATCAGCAAACTTACTTGACATCCCTAGGCTGGCTACTTTCCAGGTCCCCTCCTAGCTATTGATCTCTTGAGGATAAGGAAGATGGGAGAGCTTGATCACCTTGCTGCTCAGTGTTTATATTTCTGCCTTTTAATTCTTCCATACGAGGACAGTATCTTTGAAAAATAATCATATGGTACTGAATTTAAAAAATACCATTGACATTTTGAAAGTTTCATGCACAACAAATCCTTGGTTGCTAGGAATTAGTCTTAAACAGGAATGGAGTTGGTTTAGGATGGGGGGGGAGAAGCTCCGTTTATTTCTTGATGCTGTTTTTATTAGCATGTAAAATGTTAGATTTTTTCTGACTTCTGATGGGGCTAAGCTGACAATTTTTACTGTTCAATTTATGTGAACTTCTGAAGAGTTGAAATCTGGTATTTTTTTGTTTGTTTTTAAAGATTTTATTTATTTGACAGAGGGAACACAAGCAGGGGGAGTGGGAGAGGGAGCTCCCGCGGAGCAGGGAGCCCGATGCGGGGCTCGATCCCAGGACCCTGGGACCATGACCTGAGCTGAAGGCAGATGCTTAACGACTGAGCCACCCAGGCGCCCTCTGGTATTTGTTTTGATTTTTGTGGTCTTTTACAGAGTTCTTTGGCCCAAATAATCACTCTGGAGTCCCCCTTTCTCTTAATCTGTAGAGGAACCACTAGGAGCACACCTTTGTTTTTGACTTTGTGGGAAGCATGATGACGGCTGAAGTAATGGGACCCTAACCTGAGCAGTGGTTGGTGGTAGTGGGAGTACAATGCTCTGTTGAGAAATGCATCAGAGGAAATCAGGTTGGAAGCAGTAAATCAGGATGCAATGTTCCTGAAATTGAACAGTTAAGGGAGAGGAGAAAAGCCCTATGGGGTGGGTGTGTGTGTGTGTGTGTGTTGAAATTTTGCTTACAATCCTTTGAGCTGGACAGAACCCTAGGATTACTTTGAGTTTATAAGACTGCATGCTTTTGCATGCACAAATCTTATTTGTGCAAATTTGACCTTTAAAATCTCCATTACTGTCTCCTTATCCCTCTCCTCCTTGCCTCCTTTTTAAAAAAACCTGGCCTTTTATATGAAGTATTCGGTTTTATGGTTGATGTTGAGGCCTGAAGACTTCCATCTGTGGTTGGCTACTGTAAATCTAATATATACCTAGTACATGTTATCTACCAGGCACTGCTAACTGCTGGGAATAACAGTCACTAAAATCTATTACGTATGGCCTTTGTGTATGGCTAGGTGTAAAGCATTTCACATAGCTATCCTATTTAATCTTCGTAATGAAATGAGGACAGGTTATTTTATGGATGAGGTGCAGAGGTTGTGTTGCCTGAATTCTATAACTAAGTGACTGTTTAGCTTAGTATTTGAATATAGATGGTGATTATGGAATATTTTTTTTTTTATCAAACATGGATTTTTGTGATCTTTCGTCCAAAAAAGTGGTTTTGGAAAGCTAAATTCTTCATGGATTTACATATTTTTGAAACATTACCCATTTTTTTTACAACTTGGTTCCAGATGTTCTCCCCCCACACACACACCCCCATCACTCACATTAAAATGTAGAAAATCTGTTGGTAAGAACATGCTCTTTAATTTCCTGTCCTATATTCTGGTGGGAGAGGAGAATATAAAACAAGTGCAGTCAAGCCTGGCAAACATTAAATTGAGGTTTCAAAGATACATGGAATGAGTTTATTTGATCAAAGATTAATTCAGTCCTACCATTTTACTTTCTAGGAGTGTCCTCTCTTCTGTCCTTAACCGAGGTAGGGGAACTTTGTAATTAGTTTTGCTGTATGCCTGCTCTGTCCATCTTTTTGAACTGCTGTGATCAATTATGTTGAACTTACCAAGAGTCGGATGCAGTCTGGCCATCACAAACTTGGCTTCTCTTAGAATTGGCGGCATGTGCCTTTTTTTTTTTTTTTTTTGGATTACCAGATTTCCTATTTTGGGTTTCTATTTGACAGGGCTCTAATTTATCAGCATCTATGAATTCTTGATACTCTAAAGTTCAATAAAGGAGGGATTTGCTGAAGGTGATGTAATCACCTTTGTTTTACTTTTGATAATCAGCTTATTTAAAAATGTTCCTATATTTTTATCATTTTCTACTTTCATAACTTCCAAACATTTGAAATCAGCTCTGTAAACATCTGCCCTTCATCCAAAGGACTTAATTATTTCAATTCCTTTCTGCTCTATCCTTAGATCTTTCTCATTTTATGTAGTTAGCTTTTATTTGAACATTAATACAAGTTTACAGGAGAATTTCACAAAATGAGGTAAAAAACTTTAGGTTATGATCTAGTCAATGGACACACACACACACACACACACCCACCCACCCACCCACACACACACCCCTTTATCTGCCCGGCACAGTGTCTAATGCTGGAGATATAAATAAGCCAAACTGAGACCATCTCTGCTGTAATCCCTCTAGTAATGGATCCAGCCACTAATCCAATAGTCACGTGGACAAATGACTATAGACTGCTTATGGAATTATAAAGGAAAGGCATAAGGACTCTGCTAGTGGATAAAAAGGGGGCCTAACTTGGCTGGGGGTTCAGAAAAATCTCACCTAAGGAAGCCACATTTGAATGAGCTCTTACGGTTGAAAAGGAGTTATTTAAATGAAGAAAAAGGGAAAGGCTTTCTGGGCAAAGCAACCACCTTGTACAGACCCCCCTACAAGGAAGGGAGCACTGTGTTCTGGGAACCCAAAGCAACCCTCCATTACTAGAGTTTTTAAAGCAAATCTAACCATCTTTGTTAGTCTTTTTTTTTTTTTAAGTTATGACTGTAAAATCATAAAAACAAGCATTTAATATTGCATATCTGCAGTAATGCATTCTTTTTGTTAGAGCAGTCATGAGTCATGACCATAGCTGCATAGCTATGGCAATTCCAAGAAGAACCTTATCAAGCTAAAATTCTAATTATGTTTCATGAACATGACTTGAATGATCAGTAAGAGAACATTGATGCTGTTTCTAACCTCCACTTTACGGGTTTAGTTGGTGAATCCTTTTTTTATTTTATTTTTTTAATTTTTTTAAAGATTTTATTTATTTATTTGAGACAGAGAGAGCACATGAGAGGGGGAAGGGTCAGAGGGAGAAGCAGGCTCCCTGCCGAGCAGGGAGCCCCATGCGGGACTCGATCCAGGGACTCCAGGATCATGACCTGAGCTGAAGGCAGTCGCTTAAGCAACTGAGCCACCCAGGCGCCCCGAATCCTTTTTTTAAATTGAGGTATAGTTGACATACACAGTCTCAGGTATACAATATAGTGAATTGACAGTTCTGTACATGACGTAATGCTACGGTAAGTGTAGTCCTTCTCTGTCACCATACAGCATTATTACAATAGTGACTATATTTCCTGTGCTGCGTTTTTCATCCCCAAGACTTGAGAGTCTCCTGCTCTATTAACTGAGCTAGCCAGGCTCATCCCCGAGACTTAGAACTTGAAGTTTGTACCTCTTAGTACCCTTCACCTATTTTGCCCATCCCCCCCACACTCTGGAGTGTTCTGAGTGAGGGTGCAGAGTGACAAAAAGCTGGAGAGGTAGGCAGGGGCCATCCTGCAGATCTTGAATAGAAATCTTTAACCCAGTCTTTTAGCCTAGGACCCATGAGGATCTTTCACAGAGCTTTAAGGCGGAGGGTAGCCTGATCAGAAATTCCTTGGAAAGGATCACACCTGTCCTATGGAGAACTAACTAGAAGTGGGCAGAAGTGAATGGGGCAGCCCAATGAGAGACCGGTCCTCATTTTGGTGAGAGATTTCCTACAACTAGAGAGGTCATGGTAGAGAGATGTTGACAAATCCAGCGTCTATGTAGGTGAAATCAGCTGGACATGGTGATGAATTGGCTGTGGAAGGGGATGGACAAATGTCAAAGATCAGAAGAGTGATGGTGTCACTCAGTATTGTGTAGCAAGTGAGAAGACCAGATTTTGGGAGGAAAGCATAAGATTTTTGAACCTGTTGAAAGAGGTGCCTTAGAGGTCTCCAAAAGGGCTGAAGGTGAATGTCAGGAAGTCCTCTGGATTTGGCCACTGGAGCTGAGAGGGGTGGCCAGAGCTGGTGAGCAAACATGATTCATCTGCTTACAGGTAGAATTGAATGACGTGGCAAAGATTAGTATGCCTGGGGGAGAGGGCCAATACAGTCAGCATAGCAGAACCCTGACCTCGATTGGCTGTGTAGATGAGAATGAGCATGCCAGAGAGGGGAAAGGAGGCTGTCAGTGAGGCAGGAAGAAAACCAGGGGCTCTGGTATAGGAAAGCCAAAGGAAGAAGGGGATCTGTTGGTGTAGACAGGATGAAATTTACAGATGGGAGCTGTGTTGATGGGATGTTGGGGGTGGAGCTTTATTGCCATAGAGCAAAGAGTAAAGGACATAGAGATGACCACTATCTGAGCAGTAATTCCCTGGATAGTTACTGAGGCTGTTCAGTTAAATACATCCTGTTTACCCAGAGTAGTTCTGTCTTTCCATGAATTGTCTTTGAGGGTATGGCTCCCTGGGAAGGTCCGTGTCTTTCAACCAACCAGGTTGAAAATGTTATCCTTTCATTCTTTAGAAAGAACCCTCAGAAAATGGAATTCTTTAAACATTTTTATGCACTCAACACTCAGTCTTTACCGAGCTGTCTTGACTCCTCTCTGCTTCTCTCTTGGGTATTAATACAGAGGGAAATAGCTGGGATAAGCTGTTCTCAGCTAATCAAGGGAGGTACATACCCCAGTCATTGCCCCTCTGCCTTTACTCAGCTAAGACATTTGTATATATCCGTAAAAGGACTTTATTTTTTTTTTTAGTTGTACAGCTGTAATATCTATCCATCCTATCAGCAGAGATAAAACGGATCAGTAGGCAAGCAAGCATTTGTCAGTGTTTGAGAGATTTTAAGCTATGATATTCCATTAGAGACTTCATTTTCAAGTATTTCATTAAGAGGGCCTCAGCATGATTTCAGGAAGAGGTATTTGGAGGGTCATGTGCTTGAGAACTAGATTACAGAATTTTATAAGATGAACTTTAAAACAGCAACAGGAAAAAGGATTTTGGACTCCTGTCTGTGTGGATGCGGCTGGTGGTAGGATTAATGGGTTCAGACCCTGGGAATCCTGGTAGGAATGAAGAAGGCACATGCTTTCACTCTGTCTACTCATACACTGTTTATTCTCTCTTCCTAAGAATTTTGTCTGTTAGTACTCCATATTTTTAACCCTGGAGCAATTCCATAAATGAACAAGGGGGCGTGTCTAAGATTCTGCTGATGAAGACTGCCCTGAAGATAAGTTTTAGTGAGTGCTTCTGGAGAAATTTGTAGAAATGGAGTGTCAGATAATTTAGGATCTTAGCTCCCTGGTTCTTGGACTTGTGTTGTCAGGAAAGGAGGGGTTGGGCATGGGACGGTCTTCGTTGTGTATTCTGAGAACCCAGTCTTGGTAGTTTAGGTGGAAAGACTATACCCTGAGCTTCCTGTCTTCCCACCGCCTTGCATCCCCCCCCCCCCCCAACCCTCTGGAGACCATGTGGTTGGTACCATGTTCTGTATTTAATATTGTTACACTTTGATTGTATTAGTTGGGATTGGCAGTTCCATGCCCAGGCAACACATTCATCCCCCAATCACAGTGGTAGCTTAACACAAGAGGTTTGCTTCCTCCTTGCCGTACACGTCCACTGTGAGTCCGGGAGTGGACTCTTGTCCACACGGTCTTGTAGGACGTCAGCATCTAGAACCAGAGGCTGCCTCCTTCAGAAGCTAGGGAAAGAGAGACCAGAGTATCCACCCACATGGGCTCCTCCTCGTTTCAGCTCGCAAAGGACACCCTGCTCACTGCTTGTTGGCCAGAGCAACGTGACCTTCCAGTCAGGGCGGGGGAAACGATTGGAAGTGACTGAGAAGAATGGGAATATTTGAGTGTTCTGGTCCCTGCTACATCTGTATTATCTTTATTTCTGGGAAGGAAACTGCTGACAACTGTATTGTTAAATATAACCTTAGTTGTTAAATGCATCGCTACAGCCTTAATGAAAACGGTCTTAAAGACAATGTCAAGTACACAGTGTTTGCCTTGTTAAAGCACTTATTTTTATGGCATTTTTTTTTTTTTTTTTTGCCTTTTGAAGACTTGATCTGTATTTTTCTTTTGAATCTAACGACCAGAGCAGGAGAAAATGTTTTTGCCCCATTCATAATAGGATGTATAAATGTACTACCTCTTAGGATAGACCCCGGGAATTCTGGCAACACCCACAGCATCTAATTAATTCCTAGCTTCTGATAGGGTTTGGTGGGGTGGGGGTGTGTGTGTGCAGGGGTTGGGGGGAGGGGAACACCAGCATCAAGGACTGTCAGCCTAGCTAGATTCATGCTTCAATTTTCTGAGGTCTAAAATCAGTTCTGGTATTAAGGGATCTTTTTGTGAGAGAATCTGGTTCTTCCCTTAAGTCTTTGTTTAGGTAAGATGAAGACATCAGAGTTTCCTTCAGCCCTACCTGACCAGCACCTCTGTCCCATGTGCTGTGCACGGCAATAGCTCTCCAAGAGAAATCAGCATGGAGGCAGGAAGTCTACATCAGTGAAATCTAAATTACAAATAATGGTAAAATAAGTTTGCCTAATAGTCTAACAAAGTATAACAAATACGAGTGGTTATTAGTGGGAGTATATTCCCCTAAATGCTGAAAAGCTTCATATTCCTCAAAGCACTTAGTGTTTACTTGTGTTGCTGTTCTAGCATGAATTATCAAGCTGTACTGATGGATGTTCAAGGATAAAGTGGTCTAGTCTGACTAAAGCGGACCCTATTAGAAGGGTCTACGTTAATATGTTTCAAGACAGGTTATTTGCATGGCCATGTAGTTTTTTATAATTCTTTTTTTAAAAGTTATTAGAGCCAGAGAGTGCTTGTATGTGCGCATGTGAGAGAGAGCACAAGCAGGGGGAGAGGGAGAAGAGCAGGCTCCCTGCTGAGCGGGGAGCCTGACACTGGGCTTGATCCCAGGACCCTGGGATCATGACCTGAGCCGAAGGCAGATGTTCAACTTACTGAACCACCCAGCAGGAGCCCCTAGTTTTATATAATTCTGTTGATAGGTTTGTCTTGTTTGAACTACTTCCCAAGTTCTGTGCATTGTACTTGTTTGGAGGCTGAGGAGGAGTCTGGAGTATGTAAATGGGAAAGAAGGGGGTTGAGTCCTCTCCAGTGCAGGCGATTCTTGTCAGCAACCCCCAGAGGATGTGTGGCTCCTTGAGTGCACCTGTTCCATGCCCTGGCAGGACAAGCACGAGGACGTGGAGTCTTTCTCCTGGAGGCTACTTTCAGAAACTTTTTAAGGTGCTGCTCTTAATTGAAACCTTCACTTTGCAGTACTCCAGACTCCTCCTCACCCTCAAAAAAAAAAAAAAAAAAAAAAAAAAAAAAAAAAATGAAGTGTAAAGAAATGAACTTGCAATTTTCCTATCAAAAAGTAATCTTTTTTAATCTTTTTTTAAATTTCCTTCCTCTTCTAATGTATACGTGTTTTTTTTTTTTTTTTCTGGTATGCTAAGAATTATATACATCTTTAGATGATACTTTTGTCACTTAAGAATACATTGTGACGGGGTGCCTGAGTGGCTCAGTCGGTTAAGTGGCTGATTCTTGGTTTTGGTTCAGGTTGTGATCTCATGGGTTGTAGGATGGATCACCAGGGCCAGAGTTGAGCTGTGGCTCCCTGCTCAGCAGGGAGTCTGCTTCTCTCCCCACCCCCATCCCCCTGCCTGTGTGCTCTTTAAAATAAATATTAAAAAAAAGGCATGGTGACAACCCAATTAAAAAGCAAAGGCCTTGAATATATATTTCTCCATAGAAGATATGCAGTGGCCATTAAGCACATGAAAAGATGTTCAGCATCACTGATCATTAGGGACATGTAAAACAAGACCACAGGGAGATGCCACTTCCATTAGGATGGCAGTTATCAAGAAAACAGGAAAACAAGTGTTGGTGTGGATGTGGAGAAATTGGAACTCTTTCCTATCACTGGTGGGAGTGTAAGTGGTGCATCCACTGTGGAAAACAGTATGGCAGTTCCTCAAAAAATTAAACCTAGAAGTACCCTACAATCCAACAATTTCTGGGAATATATACCCCAAATAACTGAAAGCAGAGACTTGAACAGATACTCATAGCAACGTGTATAGCAGCATTATTCATGATAGCCAGAAGGTTGAAGCCACCCAACTGTCCATTAATGGATGAATGGATAAACAAAAGTGGTATACAGAGTGGAATATTCAGCCTTAAAAAGGAAATTCAGACACACTACAACATGGATGAACCTTGAAGACCTGATGCTGAGTAAAATAATACAGTAACCAAAGGATTCCTCTTAGGAGATACTAAAGTAGTCACCTTTACAGAAGCGGGAAGTAGAGTGATGGTTTCCAGGAGCTGGTGGAAGGGGGTGGGGAATGGTGAGTTAGGGTTCCATGGGTATCTTCAGTTTGGGAAGATGAAAGTATCTGGAGGTGGCTGGTGGTGGCGGCTGCAGAACAATGTGAATTTACTTAATGCCCCAGAACTATACACTTAAAAATGGTTAATATGGTGAATTGTAGATTATGTATGTTACCACAACTTTAAAAAGTAATTTCCCATGTCGTTAATATTCTTTGAAAACACAGTGTGTATAATCCATTCTATAAAATGACTTCTATCATTTTCTTTGGACAGTGACATTGTTTTTGCTTCTGACTAATGTAGGCAAGGCAGTGAATATCCATGTATATCAGTTTTTTCTTTATGAAGAATTAGGATAGGCTCCTAGAAGTGAGATGATTAGGCTACATGGCATGAACTTTAAGGCTCTTGATCCATATCATTACATTACCTTCAGAGTTATTAAATCTCATTTCAACCAAGCCCTCATTTCATCTTTTTGCAGACACCATGTATTATCATTAAAAACAAATGGCCTATTAAGCCCAGCCATGGTTTGTCATTGTTCTAATGCATCCATCTTATTACTAGTGATTTTAAAGTTTTCCCACTTAAATTAGTAATGCCTGAAACCTAGGGAGTGCTTGATATTGAATGAATTTCTGAGTGCCAGGCCCTTTTTTTGGTGTATAGGACATTTTATCAAACAAGATGGATGATGTGCTTATAGTCTAGTGGAAGGGTCCATTATCCAATTATAATAGAATGGATAGGGACTATCAAATGAGAAGCCTGACCCAGCCTACAAGAGGCAGAAGGCTTCTGTGAGACATATTTAAGCCAGGACTTAAGAATGAGTAGAAGGCCTCTAGGCAGCAGAACACAGAGGAGAGGGAACGTTTCTGGAGGAAAAACCCCATAGTGCAAACCAAAATCAGCCTTTTGTATTTCTTTTAGGATTTGACAATTGATCATCCTCTGCTTTTTTTTTTTTTTTAACCTCCTTTCCTGTTGGCTTATTTCCCCCTAATTTTAAAGAATCTGTAGTATACTACTAACCTTCTGCTATGCATGTTATATTTACCCTTCACAGGTTTATTTGCTCCTTTCCCCCTCTTCCCAAGTAACTTTCATATTGTTTTCCACCTGCCCCCGCTTCCATCTGCAGTAGGAAGGACCCTGCACCCAGGAGAGTTGAGGGGACAGCTCCACTGGCCTTCCCTTGACCTAGAAGTAGAGTCTGCAGTGGGGGCAGGCCAGGTCTCAGGTCTGCATGATCTCCACCATGCATTTCCTATTCCTGCAGGAGGCCGTGTGTCCAAGCTCAGCAGCTCTGCTCTCAAGTCTCTAGTGCCCCTGTTTAAGCTCTGATCTGTGCTTTGTGTGTTGCCTGTTCGGGGAAAATGTGAGGTTCCAGCTGGATCCTTGTATGGAACCAGGGCTTTCAGCACTTTGTGCTCTCTAGGATTGACTCTGCTGATAGGTCTCCTTTACTTGTAAGGCTGTAGATAATGTTTCCACTTCCTCTACAGATTTAAACCAGAAAATCTTGGGAAAGGGTGGATAGGAAGGCCCAAGGGGGACCCTGAGATCTCTGAGGGCTTAGAGAGGATGTTAAGCTGTTGAGGGGATGGAGAAAAGAATAGAAACTGTCAGCTGACCCCTAAAGCTAAGTTCACTTTCATCTAGTCTCAAAATTTTAAGATTTTCCTCCACTTTACAAACTAGGAAACTAAGTCTCTATGAGGTAATTGCCCAAGTTCAGACAGCAGTTGTTTGTGGTGGATGTAAGCTATAAACCTGGTTGAACTGATAATGAAACCTAACTTTTTCTAATAGGCCTCCGTGCTTTTTAAGGGAAGACCAGAAATGTTGGCATTGGCCTTTTGACTTCTGAGCGTTAAGAGCTTGATTGGGTGGAATTCTTGAAGAAATCCTAAATGCTGAAGCTTTAGCCCATGATGCATCATTCTTGTACCTTTTCATGAATCCAGAAGTGAGTTTAATTCTCCTGAAACACATAAGCAGCATAGGTATTTGTGTTGGTATTTTTTTTTTTAACCTGGAATATTTTTTTTTCTTAAATTCCTTATTTTGGCAGATGACTTGTTCTTAGGTTGTATTCACTCAAATTCCTCCACACAGGGTGTCCAGTTCTTCTCAGGCATTTGGAAAATCCCAGATCCCCTTGGGTATTGTTTTTAAGCTGGCCCCACACTTCTTTTCTGTTCAAGGAGCTTTGAGTTGGTACCGTCCCTGAGGCTGCCAAGTCTCTGTTGCAATCACCAGAAAACATTGGCTTTCTTTGGTCCCTGACCAAATTTGTCCCTTTGCATTTCTGCCTGGCTCTAAACGGAAGACTTCAGTCCAATTTTCAGAACGGGCTGTTTTGACTTACTGTGCAAAAACCCCACTTTGGCTGCAAACCATGCTCTGCATATGAGCATAAGCACCTAATGTTGCTTTACTAAATTGTTGAGAGGAGCTGATGAGCGAAGACTGGCACTGGGAACATCTGCTAGGGCTGTATATTTTCCTTGTATTGGTTGTCCTGACTTCTAGGATTGTTTTCATTATGCAACTGCTCACTAAGCAAATTTGGTATGCCAAGGACCACATAACATTCCCTGCCCCCCCACCCCCCCCATACACTCATTTGAAACATATGGGGATTTGGGGTTATTCAAAGCAGTGTTAATAGACGAAATTTTTAAAATATAAATGAACAAAGATTCTGCAGCTGTATCCAGGCTTTGACAGCATTGTGGGAGGTTACAGAGGGAAGAAGGGGAGGGGGGAACACTTTGTGGAATGGACTCTAACCAACAAATAAGATGTTTTTGCAATTTTAATAGGCTCTTCTTGGCAGAGGTTTCATACAGCTGATTCTCAGACACTGACAAAAATCTATTCGTGATAAGTAGTTTGTTGTTGATAGCAACAAAATTCCCCAGGCCGGTGTATTACTCCATGTGGAAATGTTGCCTGACCTCGAGGTAATAGAAGGACAGTGCTTATCGCCACCATCCTAGGGTCCCTTGTCCTGTTTTAATTTTATCTTTATAAAATGCTAACTGCTGCAGAGCTAAAGAGGCTTTGATCGATCTTCAGCATTCCTTACATATTTACTGAAGAGTGTGTGTGGGTGTGTGTTGGAAGGGGAAGGAGGGTAGGTTGTGTGGTAGATCATTGAGAGCTAAAAGGAATGGACTAGATCCACATGTTCAACAGTTAACTGTTATGGTATCAACTGAGGGATAAGGGATGGCTGGATTTTGAAGCTGACTTGTAACACTTAAGTCTGGAGTTCTAACCTTGCAGAGTGTTACAAAGTTTCCAGTATGTATTTCCTACATCACTGCCTCCGTGTAGCTGTTTGTCCTAGTAATTAAACCATTCTTTTAAAATTAAGCCTTCTGAAAACAGAGGCTCAAAAGGAGTGCGGATTCTCTTAGAAAACCTGAATTTCTTAAGCTTCCATTTGGCCTAAAATCCCTCTCATTAACTGAAGGATGACTTTTTTTTTTTTTAACCACTTGAAGCGAACTTAATTTTAGCTTATGCCAAGAAAGTCTTCCGTTACTTCTACCGTTTTCCTAGAGTTACTGAAAAACCATTCTTGTCAAGGAAGTTCTATTTCTATTCTCTTCATTTTAGCTACCTAATATTGTTTTGTCATTACTACTTGAGGGGAACTTAGAAATAGAACGGCTGTTCTGGAGCACATTTAAAGAACTGTAAACTCCAGAATCTTGTTTTTCCTTGACTCTCTTCTCTCTCCCCCGAATATCTTTAAATAGAAGCCGTTTCCTTCTGCATTAACCCCAAACCCTATCTGATTTCTTCCAGTTGCCAAGCAGAGAGTGGCAGCTTGCCTCTGAAGGCCACCAAAAGGGACAAAAATGTTTTATGGAAACAGCCAGATGTCAACTTAGGTCCTCAAACTAGAAAGTTCCCCCCCCCCCCCCCCCCCCCCCCCCCCAAATAACCTAACACTTAGAGCTCATCTTGGAATGTGCCAATTAGGATTGCATGCTTGATCAGATTTTTCAAATGCTTTTTATAAAATTATATAATAGAGGTGAAAGGGAAAGGTCTGAATTATAACTCTTATTGCATGAGCTAAAAGTGTAAGCCTTAACATTTGCGCACTTCATTGATTCCAGGCTTAACTCTAAGGACCGCTTTGGGGTCAAAATAGCGTGGATTAGTTCTGTGTTAAACATACCTTCATCTTGTTTATGTATTGCATTAAGCTCTTAGCGAACAAGATAAAAAGAACATTTAAGCCTTACAAACCCAGCTATCCACCATAAAATGTTTGCCAGACAGTTGCTCAGGCAAAAGCAATGGATTTTTGCTTGAAGGTAATCTCAGTAATGGAAAACAATTATCAAGGCCTCGGGGAAACTGCTTTGGGGTGGGTGAATTGGCCTTTGGCAGGGGATTGTGGGGAATCCTCGTATCAGTGCTGGCAGATGTAGTTTGTCAGAACAAGGCCACGGTTTGGTTTAGGTTGTGAATGTTCCAGAAGCTCTGGAACAGGTCAGCAGAGGCTTGGTGCTTCTGCTATGCAAACACTGATGTTGTTCCAAAATGTGAATTTGGCCTCGGTGTAACCATGGCTTCTTAGTTTCTTTTAAGATGAGGGAGCATAAACTTTGGGGGGTGAGGGTGGGATCTGAGCATAAACATTAGGATATTTAAAATGTTCAATGGAGAACGAAGAAAAATGTCCTAATTGGGTACTGTTGTCTGTTTTGAGCAAGCAAAGCCTATCTGAATTTGAGTATCTTGAATTTTTTATTTAGAAGTCATTGATATTAACCATCCAGAGAGCAACCGTTAGCACTGTGAGGCCAGAAGCAGTAATTCTGAATTTCTTGGGTGATTGAGAAGGTAGGAGAGCCTGTTGCAACTCTCTAGGGCCCAGTCAACAGTGAGTTCCTGTTTAAAGGGCCAGCGCCAGAAGTCAGGGAAGTCCCAGGCTGGTTATGTGGGAATCAGGAGGGTAGGGCAGTTGAGTCCTTATATCCTTTATGCCTGTAGGAAGGATAGATATGTTATTAGATATCTGAAAAGTCACTTGCATGGATTTTTTGTAATTCTTTACTCTTTCTTTGGGAAGCCTTAAAACCCTCATAATGCCCTGCCGAATCTTTCTTTTCTTTCTTTCCCCCTCCTCCCCCTCCTCCCCCTCCCCTCCTTTCCTTTTCCTTTCCTTTCTTCTCTTTCCTTTTCCTTTTTCTTTCCTTTTCCTTTTTCTTTCCTTTTCC